>NC_142933.1:91711628-91719128 GCF_046866305.1 Octopus bimaculoides
AGATGTTAGTATTGACGGCATTACCAGACACCGGACAATGCAGTGAGAGCAGTTTTCGGTAACATCATAATATTCAATATTGTGGACGTGTCTGTCATGGTAAAATATGCGACTTCTTAATTGTCGCCTTGCCTTCATCCGTAGCACAAGGCAGTTGTAAACGTCATCATCAGTAAATTTCGGCAACTTATGAAGATCTTAGTCCAATCTGATTTCAGCACATTAGGATCAGGTAAAACTTCACCGAGAGGAGATACAAGTTTCTGCTTATTCCGGTCTGAAGTACACTTCCCGTCTGTTGATTTTAATTCATTGACGTTCTTTATCGAAAGAATTTTAATACCTTTTAACCTTTCAACCAAATCCGCCTTTTTTCCAGTAACATACTGTCCATGTAATCGCAAACAATTCTTTAACTCGAGTCGCTTAATATTCTTGATGTGACATGACACACAATGGCGTGGGTAGTCCGCGGAAGTAGAATTGTCTGCATGGAGAGCCCCCTAGCCAAGGGAGATAATGTACTTATTGGAATCTCCAGCACACGTATATATTGAGAATTGCAAGAATTTGAACTTATAAAGACAATATTTGCATATCGCCTGAGGAAACACAACTAGAACTCATAATGCAGGGAAACGGTTGCATAATCAAGTACCTGCACGCCTGAAGAACTACGTTGCGTGGAAACAATTGTAGTGATTAACAAATAAATGTCTGACCGTACTCCTTCCTGTTTCACGGTGAAGCTCTCTAAGCATTATCTTTTTGTTTTGTGTTTTGTTTTTAATATAGATTTACTTGTGTAAAACCTCTTAACCTTTCCAGCATCTGTTTATATGAATGTATATTCATACATGTGTGTGTGTGTGTGTGTGTGTGTGTGTGTGTGTGTGTGCATGTACGAGAGGGTGCTGAAAAGGTCTTGGCTTTAAGGGTGTCGCGAAAGACCTGGTTGGAGGCCCAACTTTCCGAGTTCTTCAGGGCTTCGCAAAACTGAAGGACTGCTGCAATAAGTTAACCTATAAAGGGAATATGTTGAATAAAATCATTATCAACTGATGCTCCTGTATTTTCTTTTACCCAAAGCCAGGAACTTTTCAGCACCCTTTCGTATGTATATATTAATGCATGTCACAACACGCTTTGTCTAAAGCTCTACATATTTTGCCAATCTCACCTGACTCTCTGTATATCACAAATACGCATGTCTGACATAGACACGAGACCACACTTTTTTTTTAAAGGGAGTGTATAGTTGTTTATATTATCCTCACTACTTGAACTGGTGCTTATTTTATAAACTCATGGAGGAAGAAAATTAATGTCAACCGCCGATTCACACACAATTCTGCCATTTCTGCCATTATACTGCTCTGGTATTAGTCATAGTTTTGAATAAAGAAATTAGTAACACATTGCCGAACGCACTAAGGCAAATATTTCGTGTGTGTGGCTGGGTTCGGGTGTGTTGCGTGTATTTTTTATTTATTTATGTGTTTCAGCCAAGTGGCTGCGGTCATGCTGGTGCACCACCGTGTATATATATATATATATATATATATATATATATATATATATATATATATATATATATATATATCAAACAATAAGCAACACGGATTTCAAAAGTGATTGCAGTACGCACGTTTCATGCTACTTCAATTTATTTAAGTAATGTGAGCATTACCTTAAATGCAATATGAAGAGCAATCTTCAGCTGCTGCATTTTCGTGCAGCTGAAGATTGCTCTTCATATTGCATTTAAGGTAATGCTCACATTACTTAAATAAATTGAAGTAGCATGAAACGTGCGTACTGCAATCACTTTTGAAATCCGTGTTGCTTATTGTTTGATTTTAATCACCCATCCTTTTGGGATGCGATATTCGGGTGCCTTCGCATAAGTACCATATTCAAGCCTTGAATCTATATCTAAACCGTATATATATATATATATATATATATATATATATATATATATATATATATATATATATATATATACGTATATACATACATGTAAATATATACATATATATATATATATATATATATATATATATATATATATATATATATATATATATATATATATATATATATATGTATATATATAGGCGTGGCTCTGTGGTAAGAAGCTTGCTTCCCAACCACATGGTTGTTGGTTCAGACTCACTGCGTGGCACCTTGGGTAAGCGTCTTCAGCTATAGCCTCGGGCCAGCCAAAGCCTTGAGAGAGGATTCGGTAGAGGGAAACTGAAAGAAGTCCGTCATGTATGTATGTATACATATATATATATATATATATATATATATATACATACCCCACCTCCCAACCTGGCTCGTCCTCAGCTCCTGCCCATGCTGCCGCACTTGCCGCTACCTCTCCAACACCACCATCCTCACAGGCGCCCATCATCGTCTCGTATCATATCACTTATTCCTTTATCTGCACTTCTAGCAACGTCATTTACTGCATCTTCTGCTCTTTCTACCCTTCTCCATACATCGGTCAAACGAGACGCGACTTGGCTGACCGGTTCGCGGAGCACCTCCAAGACATTAGACTCAGCAATGACACCCTGGTCTCACGCCATTTCCCTCTACCAGTCATTCATTACAACACCTGTCTGTGTTCAGATTGTCTTTGCACAGAGGCCATCCGGACTCCCGTCTTCGCCGTGAACAGAATTTGATCTCTCTTCACTCTTTTGATTCACATGGATTCAAATCCCCTTCCCCTCTTCATTTGACTCCTGTCCTCTCTTCGCTTCATCTGACACCTACTTCCTCTCTTCACTCCTACCCACCCGAGCGTCAAACTAATACACCTATCTTCGTCTTTTGTTTTTCTGTAAATTTCAACTATATATATACATATATATGCATATATATTTATGTGTGTGTCTTTGCGTTCCCCCACCATCGCTTGACAAGCGATGTTGGTGTGTTTATGCGGCCGAAACCTAGCGGTTGGGCAAAAGACACCTATAGAATAAGTACTAGGCTTACAAAGAATTAGTCCAGGGGTCGAATTCTTCGACTAAAGGTGGTGCTCCAGCATGGAGCAAATGACTGCAACGCGTAAAAGACTAAAAGAGTAAATACATATGTGCATGTATGTATGTATGTATATACGCATATAGATAGATATCTTTTTATTATGGCCACACAGGGCTAAATACAGAAAATGGACAAAATACAATGTAGAGCTTTTCTTTGGGGCGGGGAGAGAGAGAAAAAAGGGTGGGGATTTCGATCAAAAGGAATCGCGGAAAGAAGAAAAAAAAGAAACGCAGATAGATAGATAGATAGATAGACAGACAGACAGACAGACAGACAGACAGACAGACAGATAGATAGGTAGGTAGATAGGTAGATAGATAGATAGATAGATAGATAGATAGATAGATAGATAGATAGATAGATAGATAGATAGATAGACAGAAAGACAGACAGACAGACAGACAGACATACTGACAGACAGACAGATAGACAGACAAATAGATAGATGTAAATCAACATGACATTATACCCACGTATATATAAGGCTTTATATTATTATATGAATACTTGGTTAGACACGGTGTTTTAAATATCTAAACATTTCAAATATTTGAAAAAGAGAGCGAGAGAGAGAAAGAGAAAAAGAGCGAGAAAGAGCGAGAAAGAACGACAGAGAGAATGTTTGCATATATGCATCTGTGTGTGTGTACGTTGTACGTGTATGTGTGTGTGTGTGTGTGTGTAGCGCACAACGCTGGGAGTGTTACGAACTTGTTCCACCTGGTTTCTGCTCCATACGATTGAAAAGTTCGTAATAAAGAAACGCATTATCGTCTTTGAAACGAGAACCACGCGTTATAAGTTAAATAGGGAAAGTCACAGCAATTTCTCCCTCAATTACAATTGAATAGTTACGGTTAGAAATAGCAATTATGTGATAAACGTTCACTTAAAACGTGACACATTGAACAATAGATGTGAGGTATCTGCATAAGATTAGATAAGAGGCGATCTACTAAATACCGTGAGAAAAAAAAATTCGATTAATCAAAATCCATTTGGAGGAAGAAAACAAAGATCTAACGCCATGCATAAGTGGATCCAAAAGATAGTTTACAAGTCTAGGGGAAGTCTTATCTTTGTTTGCAAAGGAAAGACAACTATGGACGTGTTTCAAGTAGTTAGATCTCATCAGCTGAGTATAATCTGTTCAAGTCTCGTATTTCTACATATGCCAGGTATGAACTTGTCTGCAGAATTATAATGGCTAATGTTCTCTTCTCTTAAATATTTTAAGACAATGGGATGTAGACTGAGGGAGACAGTTGGTTACTATTTCAAGCATATATGAAGACCACAAAGAGACCCCCTCATTGAATTGTGATAGTTACGCGGGTCAGTTACACGGGTCAGTGACATCGACGTCACAAATATCTTGTATTACTATGTCGGGAATGACCGTTATTTGACTGTTATTTCGAGCACGACTAAGAACTATGAAGGGACTTCATCATTGGCTCATGGCAGTTACGTGGGTCAGTATCCGCTAGAAGAGACAAATATTCTTTATTCTCCAACGACAATGTATATAAGGCGAGTGAATTTAGCTATTATTTCAAGAATATATAAGGATCAGAAAGAAGCTTCTTCATTGGCTTATGGCTGTTCCGTAGCTCAGTATATATTGGAGGGGACCTCGGTGTCGTGTATACCTAATTTGATTGAAGCTCAGAGGGCGGCAAGCTGGCAGAATCGTTAGCACACTGGGCAAAATGCTTAGCGGCCTCTCCTCCGTCTTTATGTTCTGAGTTCAAATTTTGCCGAGGTCGATTTTGCCTTTTATCCATTCTGGTTAATAAAATAAGTACCAGTTGAAACCTGGGACCGATGTAATCTATTTATCCCTTCCCTGATGCTGCTAGCCTTGTGCCAAAATTTTAAATCAATATGACTGAATCTCTCACCCAAGGAATGCACATTAAAAATTTTTGTAAACCCTACGTACCCCAAAACAGGATTTTTTTTCTCTTCAGAGTCCAGAAAATACTTCAGTCTTCATTAACTTCTAACAGTTTACAAAGCTTAGTGCAGACTCACTATAGAACATAACTCCAACATCCGGAATGGTGCTGCTGCTGCTACTGCTACATACTCGTGCACAGACATCGTAGACAACATACAGAAACGCCTTTCGACAGATCAGCATAAAGCCACAAACGAACAAACCTCTCATTGTATTTTCTACCGCTATTACTATGGCCACTGCTTCTTGGTAATGTCTGATCCCTCGCCGGCTCTAACGAATCACTCTTGATTCATTTGCCTTTTCTCTTCTCCTCAACTATGTTGTCTCTACCAGCCCCCAGGTTCCACACAAACAACTATAAGTACCTTTCCAGAACAACCTCCCGATGGAACACTCTTTATTTCTTTCTTTCTTTTAGTCTCTCCCTCTCTCTCTATCTCTCTCTCTCTCTCTCTCTCTCTCTCTCACTCACTCTTTCTCTCTCCCTCTCTTTCTTTCTTTGTGCACATGCATATCAGTAATTGCTGCCGATTCGTGATAGTATAAGCAGAACGTTCACAGCCACTCTCTCACTGGTCTTGAAAAGTCTGCGAAAGGTACGGACATAACCCCTTCCTCCAGACCAAACTAATGTACGAAAAAAAAAAGAATAAATAAAAAAGAAAACTGCTTTGCCTTAAATATCTCGAGTTGCGGTAATTTATTTAGTTATGCGCTTAACACTGTTTGCCGAGTTCCGGGTTTAATCCTTAACGATAATCATTTTACTTTCGTAGCGACGCTGATAAGAGACAAGATTGAAAATTATATATATATATGTGTGCGTGCCGTGTGTACGCATATATATATATGCATATCGTGTGTATGCATATATATATATATATATATATATATATATATATATTACGTCACAAGAATTTATAAACTTCGAATGAACGTGAGAACTCGAAATAGATAAAGCAACAAATAATATAATGTAAATATTGAACTTTAAATAATAGTCGATACAAAAAGTTGAATGCTGTCCGTGGGACCGCGGACAGCGTTCGAATTTTTGTTTGCATGTATGTATGTATGTATGTATGTATGTATGCATGTATGTATGTTGATAAACAAATTAGATATATTAAATATAATAGTTTGAGTAAGAAATGCAAATTATGAATATATGTATACATGACAAAAGAGAGAAAGCAGATGGTGGAGACTTTCAGACGATGAATATTTAAGCATAGATATATCGATATTTACATTAATAGATCCAAGTCACACAGCACGCAAACGAGAGAGAAAATTAAAGGGGTAGAAGAAAGGTGATATAAATCCAACAGCTGTTTCTTGGGGCTCTTCCTCTTTACTTTCCCCCTCTTTTTCTCTAATCACGTGAAAGCGTTACCGACGGGCTAAGTAACGGAATGACAAGCAGAATTATTATAAAATTGTATACTATAATTGCTTAAATATTTTGTACATTGTAGAAAAGTATAAGCAATTTATTGCATATAAATCTTAACAAATTCTTATATGTATACCCAAGGGCCATAGGAACCCTGGATAAAAAACCCCTGCTTCAGGTCAACCCTTATCAAGCGGAGATATAATGAAATGCAATTCCTCCATGCCCTTCCGGCTTTTCGCAAGCTATTTAAGACATTGCCTCATCTATGTTACCTTATTTTAGAGGGTAGGAGTTTTTGTGGAGCATTTAAGTGTTATTTCTAGCAGGTAGAGTTACCGTGCGGAGGTGTCCTCGTCGGCTCGGTTTTCTTACAGTGTCAACACCTACTGAAAGAGAGACCTCAGTATCAGAAATTTTTATCTCAACCCCATCCTCTTTACAGATATACCACGGGTTGTAAGAGGTTATAAGTTCAACGTAAGAATGATATAATATTACAATATTACACCCATGCACACACACACATGTATGTAACATGTTATATATTACATATATATAAATTAAATACATACACACACATATGCATACATACACAAACACACACCGTACACACACACACATATATATATATATGCATGTGCATGCGTATAGGTACATATATGTACATATATTTATATTTATAGCAATTGTATAGGCTTTACACCTTAAGAAAACGAATTAGTCACTTGCATATTAGGGACGTCAGGTATAAGTGGTTATTGTACGTGTGTGTGGGTGTGTGTCTGTGTCTGTGTGTTAATATTTGTTTTGTACGTTTGTATATGTGTAAGTGTCATTTATGATCCAAGAACGTATTATTGTCATTATTATTATTATTATTATTGTTCAGTAGTTTTATTTTTATATATTTTTTTTATTATTATCATTATTATTATTGTTCAGTAGTTTTATTTTTATATATATATATATATTTTATTATTATCATTATTATTATTGTTCAGTAGTTTTATTTTTATAACGTGCTTTCACTTCACTACCGAGCGCAGCTCTGTGCGCCTTGGGTATG
>NC_142933.1:91731628-91736628 GCF_046866305.1 Octopus bimaculoides
AGACCATCCAAACCCGGAGATTTGTCCCTCGAGCATCCCGCCATCGCGTCCCTCACTTCCGCCGCCGTGATGGCACCTTCGCAGCACTCCGCCTCTCTTGTCGAGAGTCGTGGCAGGCTGTGCAGGTAGGCACTGAAGTCCACCCTGCGTTCTCGCTCGCCATTCGTCCCAAACAGTCGAGCAAAGTGCCGCTGAAAGGCCTCACACATTTTGCTTGGCTCGAGCAGTTCGCGCCCCTGTCCGTCCACCAGAGACCGAATGGTGGCTTTGTTGCCCTGTTGCGCCTCCGCCACCCGGGCCTCTCGTGCGGCTCCAACACCTTCGTTTCTTAGAGCACGCATCCTAGCCCTGACAACGCACCCTTCGTGTTTGGCGTTGAAGTGTTGGTCAAGGGCCAACCTCGCCGCCAAAACGTCGGATGCGATGCCACTTCTAATTGCCTCTTCTAGCTTCTTAACTAGTTCACCCTCTACTCTGTTTCTGTCTATGGCTAGTGCTTTGCTATACCTAACCGCTTCTGCTTTTATTGCTCTCTTGAGGGCAAACCACCATTTGTTATTGATGATGGCTCCTGTCAAAGCCCTCTTTACTAACGTGCTAATCCGGTCTCTGAAAACTGGTCACGACGGGAAAGACGCGTTTAGTTTCCAGTAACCGGAGCCCTGCCTATGTGTCTTATCTAAGTCTAGCGTACACGTCACAAGTTTGTGATCCGTGTAGCTGACTATGTGAAATTGTGGACACCCTATGCTATCTCTATCTACACTCCTACACAGTATTCTATCTAGATACGATCTCGACGACCCGATGCGGTTTGTCCATGTCCACATTGGCGCAGTCGGATGGTCGAGTCGGTACCTGTCAGACAGTTGAAAGTGTCTGAGCAGGTCTTTGAGGCATTTGCATCCCCGTCTATTCCTATCTTTGCCCACATAGTCTAGATGCGTGTCCAAGGTAGCATTCCAATCCCCCACTAAAAGTAAAGGACGAGACGTTCCTAGGAATACTTCTAGACGTCGAAAGAAATCCGGCCTACCTGTTAAAGGTGGTGCGTATACTGATATGAGTCGAAAAGCACACCCATCGCTGCCATCGACATCCAGAACAACCAATCTACCCTCCGAGTCTATGAATACTGTCTTTACTTCGAGATCCAGACTCTTGCGAAAGAGTACCGCCGTGCCACTACCGCCCATTCTCGGCAGACAGGGAGAAAAATAAATGTTAAACTGTCTGCCAAACATGGACGATAGGGCCCGCGGATCATGGAGTCTGGTCTCGCTTATGGCTATGATTTCTAGTTTATGTGACTTCATGTCATTTAGGAGGTACCCTTGTTTCCAAGGGGACCCCAAGCCACGCGCATTTACACAACCAATCTTGAGCATCATTTTGATTTGAGTGTTAAAGTTTTATAAAGAGAGTCACTTACCGTTTGAGAGTTTTTGTGTCTCCTCCTTCGGGTTTTCTTCGAGGAGATCACTATATAGTTTTTTCGCCAGGTATTTTTGGCATTTGCCAACTGCCTTTGGAAAAATAGATTTTAGTGTGTGGTGCAGGGTTGGTGTTATGTGTAGTATTTTGATGTGTTCTGGCGGTGTTGTGTATGGGTGGTTGCTGGTTTTTATGTCTTCGTTTGTTATGTTTGTTTTTGTGTTGATGTATTCCATCAACTCTGAGTTTTTTGTGTTGATGGCAGTGAGCATTGTGTGTGTACTTGCTTTTGGGGTTTTGTTGCTTGTGTTGTAGTTGTGTGTGCTTGTGTTGGTGTCTGGAGTGTTTTCGGGAGTTGTGTATCTCCCTGCTTTGTTTGTGTTTGCTTTTCTTTTCTTGCTCCTCTTCCTCCTTCCTTTCTGGGCTATTTGCCATTCCTCATTACTTTCATCTTCCGACGAAGGTTCTGAGGAATCGGAAGGGGGTAGGGGCAAATTGTGAGCGTCTGTGTGTGCTTGTGTGAGTGGTTGTGTTGCTGTTTTTGTTGGTGCTGATGGCTTGTTATTTGTGTGAGGTGTGTGTGATGTGGGGGAGGGGGAAACAGTCTTGGAATTTTCTTTCTTTTCCCCTGCTTCCTCACTTGTTGTTTTTGCAGATGCTGTTGTCTTCTCAGTTGCCAGTGTTGCTTGTGTTTCTCTTGTTTTGATTGTTGATGGTGGTGTTGGTAGTAGGGTTTTTTTCCGGGTTTTGGTGGTTGCCCTTGTTGCTTTTTTTGGTTGGCGGCGGTTGGGCAACTCTCCTTGAGGTGTGCCTCGCTGCCGCATACATAACAACGTGGCCGCCTTCCTTCCACCACTACATATAACTTGTGGTCCTTTGCCAGTTGGATGTGTGTGGGGATCTTTTGGCACTCCTCTTCAGTGATGTGGAGGAGGACTTCGACTTTTTTTCCCCCTTCCCAGTTTTTCTCCTCTGCAGTAGCAATTTCTAATATATTTACCTCCTCCATTTCGAGGCATATAGAACCTACTATCCACTGTGTTTCCACTTGTGAAGGGACATTCTTTACTGTCACCTTCGTCACTCTCTGTCCAAGATAACTCGGTATCATCACCAAGTCATCTGTGTGGAGAGAGAGTGTTGAAAATTCCTTCGCTAACTGTTCGCTCTTAAAGCGTACTAGGACCGTGGCAAATTTTCGTCCCCAAGTAACATGACTTTGAAAGGGCCATATCGGTTTGAGACAAATCTCAATTTTTTGGGTGGAGAAATTCTCCGGTCGCTTCGTTTTCTTGTTGATAAGTCTGTATGATATGTGCTTCTTGTTTGTATTTTCAATGATTGCTTTTGGTATGTGTATTTGTACAGTGTCACCTTCTTTCGTGAGAAGGGATTTTGTGTCATTGATTTGTTTTTGGGTGAATGTTAATATTGTTCTTTTTTCTTTCGTTGCATCGGCAAAATTTGTTTTTGTGATGCTGGCAGATATGTTGTTTGTGGCGTTTGTGGTGTTGTTTATCTTGTTCGTCTTGTAGTTGTTGATGGTGGTATTGACAGTGGTGTTGGTACTGCCAGGTTCAAAGGTGGTGGTAGTGGCGGCAGAGTTTGTCGAAGTAGTTTGTGGAAGTAGTTTGACTCTGCCGCCACTCTGTCGAAGTAGTTTGTCGAAGTAGTTTGTCGAAGTAGTTTGACTCAGAATCATTGCTCTTCTTCATCACTTGTCTGCGTTCATGCGGAACGGCATTAAGTGTTTTCGCCTCTGGCATTAGGAGCGGGAAGTCGGCCTCGTTGAAAACCTTAGCCATATTCGTTTTAAAGAATATGGCTAGGAACGAGGAAGATATGTTTGAATTTTTGGAAATAAGGCTCTAAATAAAGCTATTTCCGATTTGAAAAATATATGTTCACGAAGTATTTTGTGTTATACACAACTTATACAAAATTTTAAAACAAAATAGGTATTTTAAGAGGTGAAAAATGCAACTTACATGGGAGCCGATGTGTCTACCGTCCGTCCATGATGATAGATAGATAGATAGATAGATAGATAGATAGATAGATAGATAGATAGATAGATAGATAGATAGACATGTACACATATGTACATGTATACACACATGCTTATATTCATAGATATAAATGTGTTTATATATATACACACACACATATGTCTGTGTATGTGTATACATTTATACCTATACATATATAATATACATATTCATACATATAGAGATAGCTAAACAGACAGACGCACAGACAGACACACAGACAGACAGATACACAGACAGACAGACACACAGACAGACAGACCGACAGACAGATAGATAGATAGATAGATAGATAGATAGATAGATAGATAGATATTTATAAATGCAAAAATAAAAATGGAAGCCGCGCTCCAGCATATACTTGTCCGGTCTACGACTTTTAAAATACCCGTTCCTGTCCGTTCACCGAATTCAGCAACGTTGACCCTGGTTAGTGCTGAGATGGATGAAAGCTTAGAAAACCTGTGAGGTAATATATGCATGTTTGTTTTTCAGAACGTTGCACGGCCATTGTTGAAGGACCGAAATAAATAAAGAAATTAATGTATACATTGGTGTCTATGAAGTTCAGTTCTTTTATTTCCACACGATCAGACTGGTTTTTATTTTTTGTTTTTGTGTTTTCTTTAATCGTATTTCATTTTCGGAGAATTCATGGTTTTTCTGGTCATCATCCCTTCTTAGTTGGTGTTAGGGATCTTTTTTAAAACGAGGGCCACATTTTTCATTAACGAAACACTTTGAAACTTGGAACACCGGTAGAATGTGTCATATAAAACATCTTTTTCTCTTAGTCTTCTTTAAAAAAAAAGAAATCCCTAAGTTATTCCATGTTAAAGTTGTCGTATTTCTGTAATTTCAACCAATCACTGACGTCCATTCAGCCGATATACATTAAGTGCCGACTACATAAACAAACGATTCTGAAACAATTCTATCGGTGATAGGGTTAGGGTTAGGGTTAGGGTAAAACAGCAAATTTAAAAAGAAAAAAGCAAATAAAACGAAGAAAAAAAAAAAGAAAATGAAAAAAGCAAATAAAACGAAGCTATGGCTTAATCAGCCAAAGGAGTAAATGTAAACAACTGAATACTTGTCAGTGATTGGTTGAAATTATCGAAATAAGACAATTTTTTACATGAAATAAATTCGAATACAAAAATATTTTTTTGTTCTATAACACAAAATAGATAAGTATACGAAGTTTGAAAGTCTTTCGGTACCAAAAACACTACGTAAAACATTAATGAAAAATGTGGCCCCCGTTTTAAAAAAGATCCGGTGTTAGTACTAACTGAGTGGCCTGGTTGCTCAACCCCTCTCCTGAAGAGGAGATAATTGCAGAAAACCATTCATTTATCTTGTGTGTTATTTAACGTACATTTATTCGTCTGAAGTGACGATCAAGTAAATAAATATTTTATGAAACATAATTAATTTCTCAAACTTTGACTCTCAGTTGATTGTGTGGTCTAGAATATATCCTGTAATTTTCTCCCTATCCTTTCATGTTGTTGT
>NC_142933.1:91746628-91776628 GCF_046866305.1 Octopus bimaculoides
AAGGCTTTGGTCAGCCATGAGCTATTGTAGAAGACACTCACCCAAGATGCCGTGCAGTAGAACTGAACCTAAAGCCGTACGGTTGGAAAGTGAGCTTCTTAATCAGAAATCCTGCACCCATAGAAGTTTCACAATATTATTAACCTCCGGGGAGATTCGAACACTCGACCTCCGCCCTACGAGTCTTGAAATTTTTTAATTAGTTTCGCCTGGATTAAGAACATGTGCCCATAGCCATCGCAGACAGGGTGCAGTGCGGTTAAGATTTTCTTTTGAACAGTTGCAAGACAATGGGGACAAGAAAAACGGAATAGTTCGAGGTTGGCAGAATCGTTAGCACGCTGGACAAAATGCTTAACGGTATTTCGTCCGTCTTTACATCCTGAGTTCAAATTCCGCCGAGGTCGACTTTGCCTATCATCCTTTCGGGGTCGGTAAAATAAGTACCAGTCAAATACTGGGATCGATGTGATCGACTTCGCTCCATCCTCAAAAACTGCTAACCCTGTGCCAAAATTTGAAACCATTATTTTCCCTATTTAAGGCGACGAGCGGCCAGAATCGTTACCACACCGGACAAAATGCTTAGCAGCTTTTGCTTCGGCTCTTTATACTCTTAGCTCAAAATATGCCGAGGTCGATTTTGTGTTTTATTACTCCAGGGTCGATAAAATAAATACGCATTGAGCACTGGAGTCTATATAATCGATTTTCCGCTCCTCTCAAAATTCTTGGCTTTGTGCTAAAATTAAAGAATAATTTTTCCTGTTATTTTTTTCTTCCTCAATTGCTAGCCACAAACTAGAGTCAATGCTATCGACAAACCTCGATTCACAAATTTCGGGCTTAGTACCAATGTTAGAAACATCTTCCCACCTTTCGCTAGATACATATTCCTTAATGTTAATGTTCAGGATGCCAATGTTTAATTAATAATGTTATGCAAAAATTTGTGTTGTATACAAGAGTACATTTCTTTCAGCATAAATACGTAGAGGCGAAGCGTAGGGATGATGATTTAATAAACTGAACGAAATACAGGGGAAAATCATTTAGAAACACCACTCCGGATAGTTCTAAGCGTTAAGTGAATAGTCGAATACAGAAGTGAAAGTAAGAAATAAGTAAATATCAAGAATTGAGAGGCACAAATCAGGATTTAAGTAAGAAAAAATGCCAGAATCAGGTCAGAGTCAGAACTGATTTCATTGCAATGTTTACAACAATAGTTTAGCCAACTATGTATTATCAGATTTGTTAAGTACCATCATTCTTTTTCCATTCTTCCCATTTTTTTTTCTGTTATTCTTTCTCTCAGTATTTTTTCTTTTTTCTTATTGATTCGTTTTTTTACCCAACATAATTCTATACATGATATATATATACATATATATACATACATACTTACATACATATACTCATATATAAACATACGCACATGTATGTATGTATATATATATATATATATATATATATATATATATATATATATATATATATATATATATATATATATATATATATATATATATATATATATATATATATATATATATATGTATATATGTATATATATGTATATATGTATATACATATGTGTGTGTGTGGCGGGGTATTCTTTTCTCTTTTTCTTATCATTAGTTCATTCCTAGGTTAGCTTCACATCTACTCCATTCCACCAAACACCGCCCAAACATTCACACCACTTCATCAATATCACAACCCGCCGCCACCGTAACCAACATTTAAATGCTTGCGTATGTATGCATGCATGTATGTGTGTATGCGTGTATATATATATATATATATATATATATATATATATATATATATATATATGAAATGTGTAATTCGTATAATTCTTCTTTCGCCATTTTGCTTATTTTTTTCTTATCTTATATATGTTTTTTTCCTTCTTTTTCTGTCTCTTTTATTTATTTATTTATTTATTTATTTTGGTTTCTGTATCCTTTTTCTTCTCCACGTATATTTCTGCCAGGAATCATCCCATTGTTGCTAGTAAATGATATAACACAGACAGTTCTCATTACTAGCAAAACAGCCTTTGTCAGTATGTGTGTGTGTGTGTGTATGTGTGTTTGTATAGAAAGCAATGGCATGCGTATATATAATAATGTTTGTATGTGTGTGTTTGTTAAAAAATGTGTGTGTGTGAATGTGTGTGTGCGTGCGTGTAAAAGAGTATGTGTATAAAATAGTGTGTTTGTGAGTATGTGTATGTAAAACAGTGTGTATGTGTGTGAGTGCGTGTATGTGTGTGTTAGAAAATGTGTATGTGTAAAATAGGATGTAATTGTGAGTGTGTGTGCATTTAAAACAGTGTGTAGGGGAGTGTGTGCGCGTTTAAAAGAGTGTGTGTGTAAAATAGTGCTTGTGAGTATGTGTGTGCATGTAAAATAGTGTGAGTGTGGGGTGTGTTTATGAAATAGTGTGTATGTGCAAAATAGTGTGTGTGTGTGAGTGCGTATAACTGTGTTTGAGCGTGCGCTCATGTGTATGAGGGCGTGTATAAGAGTATTTGTGTGCGCATAAACACATGTGCATAAAGTGTGTGCGTTTGTGAAGGGGAAAGAGGGGGAGAGAGAGGAAAAAGTGAGAGAGAGTGAATAGTTGTGTATCTATGTATGCATGTATGCGTATATGTGTGTATGTATGTATGTATGTATGCATGTACGTATGCATGCATGTATGCATGTATGTATGTATGTATGAATGCATGTATGTATGTATGAATGCATGTATGTATGTATGAATGTATGTATGTATGTATGTATGTATGTATGTATGTATGTATGTATGTATGTATGTATGTGTGTGTGTATATTATCAAGGGATTGATATTCAACAAAGATACAAAGCTCCACAGAAGGAATTTGGATAATAAAACCAACGTTACATTTTAAACGTGAAAAAAAAGTTTTGCAAACCTTTATCGTTCCACTTACAAATTATATTCGTAATGTGCAAATCAGTTGGAGCATTGGGGTCGAATTAATCGACTTACCCACTCCTGGAAATTACTGGCATTGTGCCAAAATTTGAAGCTAGTATATATATGTGTGTGCGTGTCTTATATATATATATATATATATATATATATATATATGCATTTTGCCAGGCGTGTTAACGATTCAACCAGCTGGTCGCCTATCCCTAATGTAATATTCGTTTCATATTTTGGCACAAGGCCAGCGGTTCCAGAGTGGCGGTAAGTCGATTACTTTATCCCTAGTGCACAATTGGTGCTTATTTTATCGACACAGAAAGGATGGAAGGTAAAGCAGATCCGGGTGGAGTCTGAACTCAAAACCCAGAACATAAACACGGACGAAATGCCGCTAAACATTTTGCTTGGCACTGTCACAGTTCTGCTAACTCGCTGCCTTAATATACCCACGTATATTAAGGTGGTGAGCTGGCAGAATCGTTAGCACGCCGGAAGACATGCTTAGCGGTATTTCATCTGCCGTTACGTTCTGAGTTCAAATTCCGTCGAGGTCGACTTTGCCTTTCATCCTTTCGGGGTCGATTAAATAAGTACTAGTTACGCACTGGGGTCGATATAATCGACTTAATCCGTTTGTCTGTCCTTGTTTGTCTTCTCTGTGTTTAGCCCCTTGTGGGCAATAAAGAGATAAGAAACGTTAGCACACCGGGCGAAATGCTGAGCGGTATTTCGTCTGGCTTTACATTCTGAGCTCAAATTCCGTCGAGGTCGACTTTGCCTTTCATCCTTACGGGCTCGATAAATCAAGTACCAGTCACGTACTGGGATCGATCTAATCGACTGGCCCCTCCCCCAAAATTTCTGGCCTTGTGCCTAGAGTAGAAAAGAATATACCCACGTTTATATTGATGATAATTAAATACCTGTATTGACTTATTGATAGCAAAAAGTAAATACAGATAATTACTTATTTCTGTCAATAACCTTTAGTAAATTTAATAAATCTCATATAGTTCTTCAAATTAGTGAAATTATGCAATTCATAATTATAACTTTGTTTGTATTATTACTTACACCTGTAATTATCCGATAATCTTATTTCATCGTTTTATCTTTTCCCTATCTACGTCAATTTTAACTATAATTATACCGTAATTACATGTATGTATGAGTGTATGCATGTATATTTATATGTGCACATATGAATGGATAAGAGTATATATACCTACGTGTGTGTGTGTGTGTGTGCGTGTGTGTGTGTGTGTGTGTGTGTGTGTGTGTGCGTGTGTGAATATTCATATGAATATTTTAACAGTATATTTATGCAACTATATAATTGTATATAATTAATTATATAGTGTGTGCTGGTGCATGTGTGTGTGTGCGTGTGTATTTGTGTGCGTGTGTGTGTCTATGTGTGTGTACGTGTGGTGCGTGTGTGTGTCTATGTGTGTGTACGTGTGAGTGAGTGTATGTGTGTGCATGTGTGTGTGTGTGTGTGTGTGTGTGTGTGTGTGTGTGTGTGTGTGTGTGTGTGTGTACAAAAATACAGAGAGATTGAGATGTGTGCATTTGTATCTTCCATCTTTTGCTTGTTTCAGTCATTGGGCTGCGACCATGCTGGGGCACAACCTTGAAAGGTTTAGTCAAACAAATCGGCCCGCAGCAGTTATTTTGTAAGTCTGGTACTTTTTCTATCAGTCTCTTTTCCCGAAACCACTAAGTTACGGGGACGTAAACAAACCAACACAGCTTTTCAAGTGATGGAGCGAGGGCACAAACACAAATACACACACACACACGCACGTACACACGCATATAGGTACACGACGGGCTTCTACACAGCTTCCGTCTACCAAAATCACTCGTAAATCATTGGGTCGGCCCGAGTGGGTTGAACCCGAAACCGATTAATTGCAAACCGAGCTTTTAATCATACAATCAGGCACAGTCAATTATATATCTGTCTATACGTAAGTGCACGTATGTGGGCATGTAGGTATGTGTGTACATGAAGGATTCTAGATTTTATTTACGAGCCTCATGTACAGTAATCTCTTGACTATCACGGGTGTTACGTTCCCAAACCCCCGCGATAAGTGAAAATCCGCGAAGTAGAAACAGAACTATACTGTATTTTTTTATTATTATCTTTATAATTTGCATATATTTATTTTATTATAAATGCAAAACATCACAATGGAGGAATTGACGTAAGCTTAAATAATAAACCACGTTAGGTGAACCGCGATAGGTGAACCGCGATATGGCGAAGTATTACTGTATTTCATAACCACACATTTAGCTTCACTCCGAATAGGTAGACACCGGGTTACGAAACTCGGTTTATCCGTCAGTGGACAGAAAATATAATTTACATAACAGGTTTCAAATTTTATTTGACTCTTAATTATCGGTTACCCGTGTCTCTTCAAATGGGTAACAGACTAATCTATGTTAGGGTGGAGAGCTGGCAGAATCGTAAGCACGCCGGGTGAAATGCTCAACGGTGTTTCGTCTGCCGTTACGTTCTGGTCGACTTTGCCTTCCATTCTTTCGGGGTCAATCAAATAAGTACTAGTTACGCACTGGGGTCGATGTAATCGACTTAATCCTTTTGTCTGTCTTTGTTTGTCCCCTCTATGTTTATCCCCTTGTGGGCAATAAAGAAATAAACACACTAATCTATGTTACCCTCGAACAGAACTAAGTTGGTGTACCTGATTTGCATAACAATGCAAGCGATGACAACGTGAATAAATTGATTACACCAGAACTATTTTCAACCAATGTGTGAGAAGAAATATAAGGTAAACTTAACAGCATGTATTTTGCATAACCACATATATTAAAGTCCGATAGAAAGTAAACACTACAATTAAATTTTTTCTAGGGATTTTTCTCTCTGTGACCAGAGAGCGATATGACTAGTTTCGAGCTTTATTGATCCAATATCAGTGATTGTTACTCATTCATGTTCATAAAAACAATAGTAGCTTTTATCCACACAATCTACTCTCGTCTGTTGTTGTTGTTGTTGTTGGCACGACGTCGAGGGTTCCAGTTGATCCGATCAACGGAACAGCCTGCTCGTGAAATTAACGTGCAAGTGGCTCAGCACTCCACAGACACGTGTACCCTTAACGTAGTTCTCGGGGATATTCAGCGTGACACAGAGTGTGACAAGGCTGACCCTTTGAAATACAGGCACAACAGAAACAGGAAGTAAGAGTGAGAGAAAGTTGTGGGGGAAGAGTACAGCAGCGTTCGCCACCATCCCCTGCCGGAGCCTCGTGGAGCTTTAGGTGTTTTCGCTCAATAAACACTCACAATGCCCGATCTGGGGACCGAAACCGCGATTCTATGACCGCGAGTCCGCTGCCCTAACCACTGAGCCATTGCGTCTCCACAACTCTCGTCTACATAGGCACTTAAAACAATTCACTAAAGTATGAACCAGATATTTTAAAGTCACTGATAGAAGGTAAACACTACAGTTAGATCATAAGGATTTCTCTCTCTGTGGCCTGAGATCGATATAACTAGTTTCGAGTTTTATTGATCCAACATCAATGACCGTCATTCGTTCCTGTTCATAGAAAGAATAGTAACTTTATTCACACAGTCTGTTCACGTCTACATAAATACTTGAAGCAATTTGTGAAGGCATGACATTTGTTAGCAATCCATACTCGTTCGCCAGTGACGGTCGGGTGTACTGTAAATACAACATTGATCAAAGCATACTTCTGTTTCTTTTACCATGGTGGCATGTACTTTCGAAGGCAATTTAGCAGCAGATCGGACTACCGAGTAATGAGACTCTCCTCAGGAGCGATCCCATGAATTTTTCGAAAGGAGTGCACAAGCTCAGAAGGGAATACAAAATTCCAGGAGAAAAGAGCGTAATAACATTATTTAGAAGGGCGCACTTCTTTTCTTGAGGGAGACATTGCCCTTCAGGCCTCCCACTGAGTCTGTTCTTGCTCGTTAGGTCGTCAAACCATTTGGTTCACCAATGTAGGGTGGGGAACATACATCGAACATTATTATAGCCGTTGTTATTTTCGTTTTCCAATTACTATTATACAATGTGTTTATTTTTATAATTATATTATTTTTAATTCACTACTTTATTATTTTTTTCTGTTTCTTTTCTATGTTTGTGTGTTGTTGGGCGTTTTTGTGTGTGTGTTTTTTTTAAATTTAACTTTTTACTTATTTTTGATGCCTTTACAATAGTTGTTATTGATGGGGTTCCTTATTGTTACTATCTTGGTAGTGTTGTCATTGTTGTTGTTGTTGTTGCTACTGCTACTGCTGCTGCTGCTGCTGTCTGATTCCTCAATAAAGTTCACTTTTATTATCAATTAGAGTCTGAAATATTATCTGATTCCAAACTGGAGCGCTTGTTTGAAGATTGCATCAAAACAAACTGCAAACACACACACACACCGCACACATACGCACACACACACACACACACACACACACACACTTACACACACGAAACCACTGTACACATATACACACAAACACCGCACATACACACACAAATAAACAAGCACACACACACAGACAAGACATGAAATATAGAAAAAAATTATATTCGAAATAAAGCATAAAAGAAAATCAAAACAATGAAGACATGTTACAAATATGAAAGAAAAAGAAAGAAAGAAAGGAAGAAAGAAAGAAAGAAAGAAAGAAAAAGAATTGTGTGTAGGGGAATGTAATGACAGACAAAAGAGTTTCATCCATCACAGGAAAATCAAACGAAAACAGAAAAGCAACGAAATAATAAATAAATAAATAAATAACACTTCCAGTAAGAACCACTTCAATTGGTCCCTATCAAAATTGCAATTCAATTTTATTCAATTAGATTATCACGCCAAAGAAGTACAAGAAAAATTTTCAACTACGGCCCACATTGCAATTACAACCGCTAGTTACCCACACTACAACAAAATTATCAGTGTCGAATACGCTGATAAAAATGGTTTCAAATGCTGGCACGAAGACAGCAATTTCCAGGGTGGGGTTAAGTCAATTACATCGACCCCAGTACTCAACTGGTACTTATTTTATCGACCCTGAAAGTTTAAAAGGCAGAGTCGACCTCGGTGGAATTTGAACTCAAACCTTAAAGACGGACGAAATGCCGTTAAGCATTTGCCAGGCGTGTTAACGAATCAGCCAGCTCGCTGCCTTTGTTTTACCCAATATTGATTTCAAATTTTGGCACAAGGCCAGCAATTTCGAGCGAGGGAGTAAATCGATTACATTAGCCCCAGTGTTCGAATGGTATTTATTTTATCGACCTCGAAAGAATAAAAAAGGTAACGTCGACTTTGGTGGAATTCGAACTCAGAACGTAAGGACGAACATTTTACCTAGCGTGCTAAGGACTCGCCACCTTGCACAAGGCCTGAAATTTTGGGAGAGGGGACTAGTCGATTATATGAACCTCAGTGGGTAACTGGTAATTATTTCATCGACCCGAAAGGATGAAAGGCAAAGTCGACTCCGGCGGAATTTGAACTCAGAACGGAAAGACGGACGAAATGCTATTAAGCATTTCCCCGGCGTGCATTACTCACTGAACATGTGGTATCAAAATTATTTCTTATCCGATAAATTGTCTGGCGGATTGTGGAGGATTGTGAAAGGCTTCTTGCCATGCTGTGCGCACCTGCTCGGCATTTTCAGATTCCAATACTGCTTTAGTATCCACTTTCTTTGCTCTTGATTTAAATTTTTTGCCTGGCTCACACTTTACAGTACCTGCAAAAAAAAAAAAAAAACAAGTAGAAACTGAAAGGGGAGCTTGACAAAATTAACTAAATTAGCAGAGAATAATGGTTTAATATATTTTTTTTTTATATAATTAAGATCTAAACTGTTAATATATGAATGCGAAAGAGATAGTTGAATAAATGTAAACCTACTTTTGGGCCACTCTGCGTACAGTAATCCCTCAATTATCGCGCGTGTTACGTTTCAAAACCCTCCGCGACAGGTGAAAATCCGCGAAATAGAAGCAGTACTTAGTCTCTATTTTTTTTTATTATGTTTATAATTTGTATATGTTTATTTTATTATAAATGCAAAACAACACCACGGAGGAATCGACGTAAGCTTCAATAATAAACCACGATAAGTGAACCACGATATGTGAGGGATTACTGTATCACGACACATTCAGTTATAGTACTCAATCGAATCTTCTACTCTATACCGACATTTAGTTCTAGCATTTCTGCCCTGGTGCTACCACTTCCATCACTAAATCGTCCATTCCACTCACTCTATTTAGTCCCAATGGCGAGTCTGCCGTTTCACTGCTACCATTAATTCTCGTTCCCTCTTAAATCCTCCACGCAGCTGCTCTTAATATATACAAAATAATCCTTTCTATTATTGGCACAAGGCCTAAGATTTTTTTTTTTTTTTTTTTTTTTTTAGAGGAGGGGACTAGTTGATTTCATCAACCCCAGTGCTCAACGGATACTTATTTCTTCGGCCCCGAAAGAATGGAAGACAAAGTCGACCTCAACGGAATTTGAACTCACAACGTAAAGATGGACGAAATATAGCTAAGCATTTTGTCCGGCGTGGTAGTGATTCTGCCAGCGCGCCGCATTAATATTTACAAAATAACGGTTTCAAATTTTAGAAAAGGGCCAGTACTTTTTGAGGGGAGGGATCCAACCGATTGTATCGACCCTCAGTACTCAACTGGACTTTATTTAATCAACCCTGAAAGGATAAAAAGCAAAGTCGACCTTGGCGGGATTTGAACTCAGCACGTAAAGACGGACGAAACGTCGCTAAGCATTTTGTCCTGCGTGCTAACGATTTTACCAACTCGCCACCTTATATGCGCAAAATAATGATTATTAACATAGGCACAAAACCAAATATTCTGGTGTAGATGTGTACTCCATTGTGTTTAAACTTACACAGCGAAGTGGCAGAGTCGCTGGAGCATCGGACAGTAAAAGTAAAGCTACCTTGCCAAGTCATACCGATTGATAAGGACCGGTTTCATGGCGTATAAATTCCCCACCTGAATGAGACACCGGTCCGTCCAGGGTAACTCATTTTTGCCAGCTGGGTGGAATGGAGCAACGTGAAATGAAGCGTTTTGCTCAAGAATACAACGCATCGCCCGGTCCAGGAATCGAAACCACAATCTTACGATCATGAGTCCAACACCCTAAC
The DNA here is from genome assembly GCF_046866305.1 of Octopus bimaculoides. Taxonomy (NCBI): domain Eukaryota; kingdom Metazoa; phylum Mollusca; class Cephalopoda; order Octopoda; family Octopodidae; genus Octopus; species Octopus bimaculoides. The sequence goes on from NC_142933.1 coordinate 91,756,824, forward strand.
CACTAAGCCATGCACCTCTACCACTGGACAGTATTAAAAATAAATTCGCCCTTTTAAAGCCTAGCCAGGCTCATGGGCCCGGTTTCCCGGTTTCGATGGCGCATGTCCATCGCAGCGTTACTCATTTTTGCCAGCTGAGTGGACTGGAGCAACGTAAAATGAAGTGTTTTGCTCAAGGACAACGCGTCGCCCGGTCCAGGAATCGAAACCATAATCTTACGATCATGACACCCTAACCAATAAGCCACGCGCATCCACATTGAACAGTATACATAGCGGTATTTATTCTGACTATCGACGGTCTGAGTTCAGATCCCACTGTGGTCTATGCGACTGACGCGCTTAAACCTGTCTTGAAATGTAAAAAGGACGTCAGTAAATACCGTAAGGTATTTTGTTCCAACAAGCAATCGTCCTCTCCCTCCATCACCCTCAGGTTTACTAATAAATGCTAAAATGTAAAAAACGAAAAGCCACACATACATGAGAGGGTGCTGAAAAGTTCCTGGCTTTGGGTAAAAGAAAATACAGGAGGATCAATTAGTTATGATTTTATTAAACATATTCCCCTCTTAGATCCACACGCTTATCGCAGAAGCCCTTCAGTTTTTCTAAGCCCTGTAAAAGAACTCAGAAGGTTGGGCCTCCAACCAGGTCTTTCGAGACACCCTTAAAGCCAAGAAACTTTCAGCACCTCCTCGTACATACGTACCCAAATATAAGTAAACACACATGTATATATCGTATGTGTGTGTGTGTGTGTGTGTGTGTGTGTGTGTGTGTGTGTGTGTGTGTACTTTTCTACTCTAGGCACAAGACCCGAAATTTTGGGGAGGTGGGGGGGCAGTCGATTAGATACACAACTGGTTCTTAATCTATCGACTAAGAAAGGATGAATGGCAAAGTCGACCTCGGCGGAAGTCAATGAGAAAAAGAAGACGAAGAAGAAAAGGATGCGATGCAGAGTTCACTGATGCTTTATTTATCGACTCGGAAAAAATAAAAGGTATAATTGATCTCAGTGGATTTGAACCCAGAACGCAAAGAAGCGAAACAAGGTATTTTTCTATCACTTTAACGATTCTGCCAATCAGCTGCACATTTTGTGGGAGAGTGGAGTCAATGATTCCAAACTCGGTACTTAATTGGTGTTTCATTCTATTCAACCAGGAAGGTTAAAATATTCACTGCCTTCGCAATGGCCATTTCTTTAGCCCAAGCATGGACAACCTTTTTAGAGAAGCGAGCCGCATGAGACACGGCTCATCATCGAGAGGGCCGCACAACTAAAAAAAAACAAAAAAAAACAAGGTAATTTTTCGTTAGAAAGTCTCGCAGTTTGCATGCAGCCCACGAGCTACAGTTTTCCCGTGACAGGTTTAGATCGTGAGTTCACAGCTTTCACAGAATCTGAATTCATTTCCTAAAAGTACATCTTTAAATACTGCAAGGCATTTTTTTTCCCCAAGTACTCTCCTGCTTTGTCACTCTATCACCCATGGTAACACTAATATTAACAATAGTAATATAGAAAACAACAACAACAACAACAATAACAATGATAACAACAATATTAGATGAGATATAACAATATCAAAACCAAACCCAACGTAACTATTACTACAAAGATATTTCAAACAGTTAAAGAACTAAAGAGAACATTTATCAAATTACAAAGCGACAATAACCGAAAAAAAATATAAAGGAAGACGCGAAATAAAATAGGAATAAAATAGAAAAAAAAATAGAAATAGAAATAAAATAAGATAAACAGTAAAATATTAAAATGGTAGAAATAAAAATAGAAGAAGAGGAAGAAAAACAAGGAAAACGGTTCAGTGTTATTTATTATGATTATTGTTATTAAATCTAGGGAGAGATGGTAGAGCACATATTCCTTTGAAAAGTATCATAACCTGGTAGAGGAGAGGTGTGGTATGGATGAATGGGGGAGGTTAATGCGGTAAAAGAAATGAAGGAAAGAAGGAAGGAAAAGAACGAGAGAAAGAGAGAAAGAGAGAAAGAAAGGGAGAAAGAATGTAAGGGAAGAGGAATGAAGTAAGATGGACGATTAGATAAATGTGAAAAAAAAAAGGAAAAAGGGAAAAAATGGAATTAAAAAATGAAAGGAAGAGAGGAAGAATGAGAACAGAGGGAGACAGGAAATTTTCTGTGGAGAAGAAATAGATGAAAGATTGAAACAAAGAATTTATGGAAAAATAAAGAAATATAAAAGGTGATGATGAAAATAGGCATACAGAAAGAAAGACATACGGACAGATGGAAGGAATAATATGATGAAGGTAAAAGTAAAACGTATGGATTAGGAGTGAGGGTGGGGCTTGTAAAACGCTAAAAGAAAATCCTTTTCTACTCTAGGCACAAGACCCGAAAATTTGAGGGAGGGGACCAGTCGATTAGATCGACCCTAGTACGCAACTGGTACTTAATTTATCGAGCCCGAAAGGATGAAAGGTAAAGTCGACCTCGGCGGAATTTGGACTCTGAATATAAAGAAAGACAAAATACTGCTAAGCATTTCGCCCGGCGTGCTACCGTTTCTGCTAGTTCACCGCCTTAAAACGAAAGAAACAAACTAAATCAAATTAAAAAAGGGTAGGGGAGAGGAGAAGGTAATAATAGGGAGGAAAGTTCAAGAAAAAATGAATGAAGAGAAAGTAGCAGCAGTTTGAAATGTGAACATTACTAGAGATGAGGCCAGCGTTCGTCTTTCGTGTTTCTGATGTCGGTAAAATTAGAATTAAAATAAATAACCAGTACAAGTTAGTGGGTTGCTTGTATGAGGCTTAGGGATCTGAATGAAATGTCTTGTGGAGTTTGATCCAGCTTCGTCTTCTGCAACGCTTGGGCCGAGTTGTTATTATTGGGACAACGCTTTAGATGCAGTACTCCTGGTGTTTCAAATCAGTGTAGCGAATATAAGCTGCTTTACTCTTATCACGTATTACTTGAAATCTGAGGTTCTAGTATATTCCAATTTGGACGCTGCGTGGTGGTCGCTTTTGTCAACCTGATGGGGTTGTCATTGATGGTGTCCTGGATTTGCTAGGGTCCATTAGCTCTTCCTCAGATTTTGAAAAAGAGGGACACGAATTCCTTTCTTTGTTATTTTAGTTTCTGTCTTTGCTTTTTGTAAGAACTTGGTGATATCCGAGTCGTAGCTGTTGTTGGAGGATAGAGCTATGAACCCAGAATGCATTTTCGTTTTCTACCTCAAGCTATAATCTGCCATGCCGGTACTGCTAATATGTCTAAAAACGAAACGTTGAAATTAAAATTTGGTGCATGCCACGTCACATTACAATAGAGTTTCCCCTCCATTTGCGTTCTAACTCTTGTGAACAATTATCCAGCGCAGTACATACATATATACGTATATATGTGTTTATATGATGTATACATACATACATACATACATACATATATATATATATATATATATGCACATGAATACATATGTATATATATATATATATATATATATATATATATATATATAGAGAGAGAGAGAGAGAGAGAGAGAGAGAGAGAGAGAGAGACAGACAGACAGACAGACAGACAGGCAATTATGCGGATAAACAAATTAGACACATCAAATGTATCAAATATATTAAATACATCAAACACAAAATATGTATATATGTATTCTCACAAAACGAGAGATGGCAAAAGGTGAAAATCGTCTAATTTGTTCATCCGCATAATTGCCTCTATACTCGCTCAACTTAATTCCTCTTATAGCCCTTTTTTCATCTTGTGGAACGATCCCTTGTAAAGACATTGGAGTCTAAGTCTGAATCTTTTGAGCAATACTAGGTGTCTTCTATACGGAGAATCTCTGGATCTCATCTGTGAACTACAGACATATATGTATGTATGTATGCATGCATGCATGTATGTATATATGTATGTATGTATGTATGTATGTATGTATGTATACAACGATTTCACGTTAGTATCCAGAAAGAAATGTGAACTGAGCGATCTTCGGCGAGAATTCATTGTACTTGATGAAGTAAAGTTTGCATCTTGTTCTCAACACTTCCGGTTCTGACACTCCTACTGCCCTCTACATTTCTGATTGTGCAGAGCCAGACAATCGAAGGAGGAAAACAGAGGAACGAATCCACTCTAGAATATTTCTCATATTCACATGCAACAAAACCTCCGCAAACTTGGAACACTTAAATAAGTATTATCTTATCTTTAATTAGAATCCTTATCAAGGACAATTACATAGAATCAATGTATGGTACAATACTAACAACAAAACTACGAGAAACCGAGAAACCGAGAAACCAAGAACCATTTAATAAGTTCAGCCCTCCGAGAATGAAGGAGCAGTGAGAGCACAAAAATTAAAACATCCACAGATATCAAGGTATCAAAGGTATACTTTCATCATCAGTTGCCAAACGGATATCATTATAATTTCGACATCTGTACAATACCGTTCGCTTCTATGGCGTCCACAGCGTTAACAATACAAGTGTTGTTTGAGAAGTGATAGACAAGACGTTATTGACACTATATCACAGGGAGTAAAGAGGACATTCAGCTGGGTTTAAACACAGAACGAAATGGTGGTTAAGTAAATATGGGAAGACACTTTAAACTAGTCTTCCACAAGTTTATAGTCATATTCCTGTACGAGGTAAATATTGATTCTTAGCTGAGACATAAGGTCACAGCTGGAACGACTTTGATCATAAGTCTGTTTGAGCAGGGCCGACTCATGACTAAGCAACAAGTATAATTATCAGTATAATAACAAAAAATAGCTGGTGTTTTATCTTATCTACTTTTGAAGCCATGAAAGTCAAGGTCACTCCCAGCCTCGTTTAAACTCGGAAATGATAACATAAGGATGAAAGAGGTGGCCCAGCATTAGGTAAATATTGATTCTTAGCTTAGGCACAATGCCACAAGTGTGGGAGTGTGGTCAAGGAATAATAGGCTGGTTCGGCCCTAGAACTTAATGAGGAGTAATTTATAAGGTTGTATCGATCACAGGGAGGCTCTGGGTGGTCGCACACCCTCCTAGAGAGAGCAGCCACATTTTTACTCCATCTCTACTATACTCAAATCTTAACCGCCTTAACAGTTGCCACCTGCAGCTATCAGAACAATAAGTTTCGTTGTCTGAGATTTACTCACTAAAAACACTAAACGAAAGGGACTGTCACAACTCGGAACGTATCTGATCATAAGTTTACTCGATCAGAGTCCGGACCAACTCAGGACAAAGCAATAACGACGACAAATACTGATTTATCTTATCTACTCATGAAGGACCGAAGGTCAAGATCGACTCCAAGCCTAGTCTGAATTCAGAGGCGATAACACACAACAGTGAAAGAGGCAACAAAATACCATAAGACATTTAACTACTGCATTCACTCTATCGTTTCATTTACCCTTCCTCACTGCCGCTTCCTTCCCTACATACGTTAAATATTGTTAAGACAAAGTGGTTTAGCGATCGCTTTGATCAGAAATACCGTAGATGTTTAGATTAGTAGAAGCCAAAGAAAATATTGCTTATTCCTTGTTTTATTTATGTTGCTAAATTGTCGTTCATTACTCATTAATTGGTTTATTTAGACAGCGCTATTGATTTAGTATCTATAACTTGTTTCTTTCATTCTTTGTATCGTATGTTCGAATGTGAGTGTGTATGTATACACAGATATACATATATATATATATATATATATATATATATATATATATATATATATATATATATATATATAAATGTATGTATGTATATGTATGTATGTATATATATATATATATATATATATATATATATATGTATGTATGCATGTATATATATATATGTATTTGTATATATAAATATGTTATATGTGTATATATTTGTATCTTTGTGTATACACACACATATATATATGTATGTATATATGCATACATATATCGATACACACAAAAACATATATGTCTATGTGTGTATTTAGATACATACAAGCAAACAGTCATATATGACTATACATATATATATATATATATATATATATATATATATATATATACATACACTCACATATATATATATATATATAGATAGATAGATAGATATAGATATTCACACACATATAGCTATATGGATACATACATACATACATACATATATATATACATATATACATGTATATATGATTTAAAGAATGAAAGACAAGTTATAGATATGAAATCAATATTTCTGTACAAATATAGCAATTACTCACACACACACACGCACACACACACACACACACATACACACACACATATATATATATATATGTTTATACATGCATATCCGTAAACATACTTATACACCAATGCAAATAAACACGCACAGGCATACACACGCACGCACACATACACACACACACACATACACACACAAGGCAAATGAGTGCATTTTTATCCTAGTCTAGACTCGGTTGGAACGTACCTCGGTATAATGACGATTGCAGCAAAAAAAAAAAAAAAAAATCAAACAGTCACGTGCGATGAGGGAGTTGGGTAGTGTTTCTAAAGGTACCAATTCCAGGGATAATAATTTGGATGAAATGAAAGTGGAGATTTTAAGGGCACAGGTAGTGAGTAATAGGATAATGATTTGGAAAGGGAGCGTGGTATTCCGACTAAAATTTAGATTTTGTTATATTGTAATGTATATTGTAATGTTTTTTTTAATATTTTTTCTTTACGTTCTGAGTTCAAATTCCGCTGAGGTCGACTTTGCCTTTCATTGTTTCGAGGTCGATAAATTAAGCACCAGTCGTGTACTGGGGTCGATCTAATCGACTGACTCCCTCCCCAGAAATTTCGGACCTTGTTCCTGAAGTAGAAAAGAATGTTATTTTATTTTATCTTATTACAAAGGCAACGAATTAGCAAAGAGGTTCACAAACTTTTGGACCACCACCCTCCCCCTATGGTCACATAATACCTTCAGCGCCCCACCCCTATTTTTGTGTATAAAGAAAAATATTAAGGATCTTGTTCAAAACGGGGGCACCAGTATTTTCTTAACGAAACACTTTGAAACTTGGGACACTGGTAGAATGTGTCATATAAAACATCTTTTTCTCTTAGTCTTCTTAACAAAAAAACGTACATCGCAAGTTATTTCATGTTAAAGTTGTCGTATTTCTGTAATTTCAACCAATCACTGACGTCCATTCAGCTGAATACATTAAGTGCTGACTACGTAAACAAACGATTCGCGGCGGTGATAAAATTATTATTTCCTTGTCAAAAAATGGCTGAAGTATATTGGCAGTAGCTAATAAACCTTTCTATTATAGGCACAAGGCATGGTTTTTGAGGGAAGGAGCAAGTCAATTAGGGTTAGGGTTAGGGTTAGGGTTAGGGAAAACGAACACACGTGTGTTGCCTCTGCAAAATGTCAGAAGTAATGGAGATTAAATACGCTTTACACCGTTTAGGAGTAACTGTAAACAGCTGAATACTTGTCAGTGATTGGTTGAAATTATCGAAATAAGACAATTTTTTACATGAAATAAATTCGAATACAAACATTTTTTTCTGTTCTATAACACAAAATAGATAAGTATACGAAGTTTGAAAGTCTTTCGGTACCAAAAAACACTACATAAAACATTAATGAAAACTGGTGCCCCCGTTTTGAACAAGATCCAATATTAATTTTACTAATCTATAAATATACTGTGAATCATTTGATATTTAATATTATTATATAATTTGTATGTAACACTATATTATAAATTCATAAGCGTCCCCCAACCCACTGCCTTTCTCCCATTGCCTCTTTTTTCTCTACCACCCCTTTAAACACTAGCGCCCACCTGGACCCTCTCAACGCCCACCGGGGGGCGGTAGCGCCCACTTTGAGAACCTATGAATTAGCAGAATCGGTAGCGTATAGGTCAAAATGCTTAACAGCATTTCTTTCGTTTCTTTACGTTCAAAGTTCAAATTCCGCCGAAGTCAACTTTGTTTTTCATCCTTTCGGAGTTGATTAAATAAGTACCAGTTGCGTAATGGTATCGATGAAAAATTAGAAAACGAAAAAAAAAAGAAGAAAAAAACACGAAGACGAACAGAGGTCGATTTATCCGACAAAACCCTTCAAGGCGGTGTTCCAGCATGGCCGCAGTTTAATTAATGATTCAATCAAATATAAACCAAAGACACACACAGAGGGCTGACTACGTTGAAACAGGGCGAAATACAGTTTGATCACATTTGCGATTTCATTGTGTCAGATTAGAGGCTATAATCCCACGTGCGTGTAATGTGGGGTGAGGCAGTGTTAACGGATGGGATCTTTTTTAAAACGGGGGCCACATTTTTCATTAACGAAACACTTTGAAACTTGGAACACTGGTAGAATGTGTCATATAAAACATCTTTTTCTCTTAGTCTTCTTAAAAAAAAAGAAATCCATAAATTATTCCATGTTAAAGTTGTCGTATTTCTGTAATTTCAACCAATCACTGACGTCCATTCAGCCGATATACATTAAGTGCCGACTACATAAACAAACGATTCTGAAACAATTAACCCTAACCCTAGCCCTAACTCTAACCCTAACCCTAACCCTAGGGTTAGTGTTAGGGTTAGGGTTAGGGTTAAAGCAAATTTAAAATGAAAAAAGCAAATAAAACGAAGGTATGGAGATTAAATACGCTTTACATCGCTTAATCAGCCAAAGAAGTAAATCTAAACAACTGAATACTTTTCAGTGATTGGTTGAAATTATCGAAATAAGACAATTTTTTACATGAAATAAATTCGAATACAAAAATATTTTTCTGTTCTATAACACAAAATAGATAAGTATACGAAGTTTGAAAGTCTTTCGGTACCAAAAACACTACGTAAAACATTAATGAAAAATGTGGCCCCCGTTTTAAAAAAGATCCAACGGATGTGATTAGGAAGACCATAGCTGCAATGAGTTTAAGACAGGCGCTGGGTAGTAGCAGCGCGGTTCAGAACTACCTGAACGTTGTACGCATTCGTACTCAATATGGCTTTTATTAACTGCCCCTGATGATGTGATCTTATACATATTTCTGTTAGACCTACTGAAGCAGACGGATACTTCTGTACGGTTGATTGCAAATACGTGCATACACAAATACTTGTACACACACACACACACACACACACACACACACACACACACACACACACATATACGCTTTAATAGAAACACAATATGCACACAAATACAAAAATTCACAAATGTTCATATAAATATATATATATATGCGTGAGTGTGTGTGTGTGTGTGTGTGTGTGTGTGTGTGTGTGTGTGTGTGTGTGTGTATAAGTACATATATTTAGATATATGTATCTAAATATCTATTTATATATATATTTTTGTGTCGATTTATATGTGTGTGTGTATGTGTGTGTGTGTGTGTGTGTAGTGACAGACAGACAAATAGATGGATGGATAGATAGATAGATAGATAGATAGATAGAATGATAGATTGATAGATAGATAGGTATACATATATTCATGCACGCATCATACACACATACATTAATGCATGCGTACATACATATATGCATACATATATACATACATGCATGCATGCATAAACACATACATACATACATACATACATACTTTGAATGTACAAAGGAGTTTTTAAAAATGCTACTCCATATATGCAAGCGAATCTATTTATTATTCATTATTCGAAGCTAATCTTTCACTCAGTCACTGCTGTGAATTTCTCATTTATAAACTCGACTTCAAACACATGTATGTATGTATGTATGTATATGTGAATGTATGTATATTTGTATGTATGTATGTACATATGTATGCACGCATGCTTGTATGTAAGCTCACATGCATGTATGTATGTTGCTATTCAGTTTTATTTCAAGATTTCTTGCCAAATAGAGAAAGAGCTGGTTTCTAACCTAGGACCAAGACCCCTTCATAGGAATTTAAACAAACGTAGCTGGGCATTTTTGCATGTATGTGTGCATGTGTGGAGTATTTGGTGTCAATGCACATGCAGATTTGTATGTGTTGCATGTATCTATGAATACTTGTATGTGTGCATGTATGTTTGTATGGTATTTATGTATGCATAAATGTTATGTATGTATGTTATGTATGTATTATGTTATGTATGTACGTATGTTATGTATGTATGTATGCATGTATGTTATATATGCATGTATGTATGTATGTATATTATGTATGTTTGTGTTATGTATGTTATATATGTACGTCATGTGTGTATGTATGTATGTATGTATGTATGTATACTTACATGTATGTATACTTGTATTTATTTCTCCAAGGTGATGCTCCAGCATGGCCGCAGTCCTACGACGGAAATTGTTAGAAAAATGTAAGAAGAATGTTAATCTGTATGAAATTATATAACTTTCATCTTTTACTTGACTCAGTCTTTGGACTGCGGCCTAGCTGGGGCAACAACGTCTTAGAGAAATCCTTTAGTCGAATGAATCGACCTCTCCCCCCAACACCCACTCAGGACTTAGTATTTAAGCCTTGTAATAATTCTATCAGTCTGTTTTGTCAAACCGCTAAGTTACAGGGGCGTAAACAAACCAGCACCGGTTGTCAAGTGATCGTGAGTGACAACCACACATGCACATATGTGTGTGTGTGTGTGTGTGTGTGTGTATGTGTGTACATACATACACACACACACACACACACACACACACACACATATATATATATATATATATATATATATATATATATATATATATATTCCCCAAGGTGCCCACGCAGCGGGACTGAACCTGGAACCATGTGGTTGGGAAGCAAGCTTCTTACCACACACACACGGCTACGCCTATGCATGTATTTCAATGACTAAGACATTGAAATTGTGAGCGTGTATGTGTGGCCATTGTTATCAAACACCGGATGAGACAAAATGTGTTTCTACAAAATGTGTTTCTATTCCAGATGCTTCTTAAATGTTATTCGCAATCCCTGTCATGTGCCGGTCTAATGAGAAATCATGAGAAGTGGTCACCCGTTGAGGGATACTGGAATGGTGAAACAACTGTATTTATAGCACTGCAGTGTAGCAGAAATAAGTTTCATCTTTATTATTTCCCTTTCCATCTGAAAAGAAGTATATAAAAAAAAACAAAAAAACTGAGTGATGTTTTAGCTGTCTGCCTGTATCAAACTATCTCTATCTTCTAATCACACTTTCTATCTATCTATCTATCTATCTATCTATCTATCTATCTATATATATATATATATATATATATATATATATATATATATATATATATCTGTCTGTCTGTCTATCTATCTATCTATCTATCTATCTCTCTCTCTCTCTCTCTCTCTCTCTCTCTATATATATATATATATATATATATATATATATATATATATATATATATATATATCTGTCTGTCTATTTTTTCATCTATCTGTCTATCTATCTATCTATCTATCTATGGAAAACATAAAAAATTCAGCAAAAATCTCTGGACGAAGTAATAAAATGTTGGGAGCGATGACGATGACGATGATGATCACCACCACGACCACGACGACGATGACGATGAAGATGATGACGACGACGTCGATGAGAAGGAGAAGGGGAGGATGATTGACGAGGATGATGATGGTGATGACGACGACGACGACAACAACGACGACGACGATGATGATTATGATGATGATGATGATGATGATGATATATTCCTTCTTAGATGTTCACGACTCTTTTTTTTTAATTATTCACTTATTTTTCTTTTTTATTTATTTCTGACTTCAAATACATATTCCATAAGATGCTTTTTTTCTTTTTCTTTTATTTTCTTCCATTTTTTTTTTTTGTTTGTTTTGTTTTTGCTGTTTTTCCTTAAATTCTTTTTTTTTATGAGGTGAAACACAGAACAGTAACTGAATGTATGTGAAGCATTACCACCACCACCACTACTACTACTATTGCTATCACAGCAACAACGACCAAAGCGTATTTATTTCGCTGTTTTTTTGTTATATTTTACTAGTAGTAAAAAGAGACCAGATATTACCTAGGAGAGAATTCAAAGAATATAAACTTTATTTTTATTATTACAAGAACGTCTGCTAAAATGTAGGCATTCCGAGACTATTTATAACAACCATTTACGTATAATCATATAGTGGCTTTGATTCCAGATTTAGCATCGAACACGAAGGAAGAAATTAATAAATAATGTTGATTTGAACGAAGAAAACCAGTTCGTTGTGGCTTTTATCGTGCATATTTATTCACTATCGCTTTTCTGAAAGGTCGACTATTAAGAGTACTTTTCTAGATTTTTCTAGATTTCCGATGCTATTAATGTACTCAATATTCCTACAAACGAAGAAGCCAGCGAAGGAAGTTTTATGTTGGTCACATAACCAGTTAGAAATATGATAGCTGCTAAAATACATAAATGAACTATATATTAAATAATAGTTCTAGATAGATGCAGGCTTGACTGTGTGGTTAAGAAATAGCGAGCTTTGCAACTATTTCCTTTCGGTTTCGGACTCACTGTGTGGTACCTTCTTTTATAGCCCCGGGCCGACTAATGTCTTGTGAGTGAATATGGTTGACGGAAATTGGGTGGAAACCCGTGCTATGTTTGTATATGTGTATGAATGCATGCATGTACATATGTGTGTATGTATATGTGTGTCTGTGTTTGTATTTGTCCACAACCACTGCCACCACTGTTGACAACCAGTGGTGGTTTGTTTACGCCCCCGTAACATCAGCCTTTTCGACAAAAGAGCGTGACAGAATAATCTTAAAAACTTAAAGAGGGACGGTTTACCGAAGCAAGTAAACGATAAAAGAGACGGGCCGACCAAAGCCTTGTGAATGGATTTGGTAGACGGAAACTGAAAGAAGCTCGTCGTATACATGTATATATTTATATGTATGTGTGTGTGTGTGTATGTTTGTGTGTGTGTGTGTGTATGTTTGTGTGTCTATTTTTGTCCCCCCAGCATCGCTTGACAATCGATGCTAGTGTATTTAAGTCCCCGTAACTTAGCGGTTCGGCAAAATACACCGATAGAAAAAGTACTAGGCTTTCAAAGAACAAGTCTTGCGATCGATTTGCTCGACTAAAGGTGGCACTCCAGCATGGCCACAGTCAAATGACTGAAACAAGTAAAAGAGTAAAAGAGTAAAAGAGTATAAGGGAAACAAGTAAAAAGATGGAAGGATCATGCATGGATAATTGACCGAAGATCCACACAATTTGCTGGAAATAACAGTCAAATCTTCTCGAATTCCCCCATTACGTTTAAAATAAAAGAAAGCACACATTGAACAATATAGTTCTAGACTTGGTATGCCTAAAAAAAAAAAGAAGATAGGATAGGACCTCGACGGAATTTGAACTCAGAACGTAGCGACGGGCGAAATACCGCTAAACATTTCGTCCAGCGCGCTAACGATTCTGCTAGCTCGCCACCTTAATAAGAGCAATAGTGGTAGTAGTAACTATATATATATATATATATATATATATATGTATATATATATATATCATTAATATTATCATTATATATACGTACACATATACATATACACATATACATACATACACGCATACACACATATATACAAGCATAGTACATACATGCATACATACTTACACATACACATACATACATACTTACATACACACATACACACACAAACACACAAACACACACATACATACATACATACATACATACACACATACACACATATACATACATATATACGTACATACATAATACAATTTTTGGATCTATTTTAAAACGGGGACCACATTTTTCATTAATGTTTTACGTAGTGTTTTTGGTACCGAAAGACTTTCAAACTTCGTATACTTATCTATTTTGTATTATAGAACAGAAAAATATTTTGGTATTCGAATTTATTTCATGTAAAAAATTGTCTTATTTCGATAATTTCAACCAATCACTGACAAGTATTCAGTTGTTTAGATTTACTCCTTTGGCTGATTAAGCGATGTAAAGCGTATTTAATCTCCATACCTTCGTTTTATTTGCTTTTTTCATTTTAAATTTGCTTTAACCCTAACCCTAACCCTAACCCTAAGGTTAGGGTTAGGGTTAGGGTTAGGGTTAGGGTTAATTGTTTCAGAATCGTTTGTTTATGTAGTCAGCACTTAACGTATATCGGCTGAATGGACGTCAGTGATTGGTTGAAATTACAGAAATACGACAACTTTAACATGGAATAATTTATGGATTTCTTTTTTTTTAAGAAGACTAAGAGAAAAAGATGTTTTATATGACACATTCTACCAGTGTTCTAAGTTTCAAAGTGTTTCGTTAATGAAAAATGTGGCCCCCGTTTTAAAAAAGATCCCAATTTTTTTCCACTTAAAAATTGAACCCTGTGGGATTACTTTTCTACCCGTGTGTTTTTAAATTTTTTTTTTTTTTTTTTTTTTGGGGTCCTACAACCTTTGACCTACAAGACATCAAACCAAGCTTACTTACTTAGCCCTGTCCACCATTGAGAGGTTGTCGAATTGGATACGGGGTTGCATCACCCAACTCTTCACCGTAGTCTAACTATAAAATGAAATAATTATATCTTTAATAATTTAATAACAGTGGAAAACTTTCCAGCTATGCTTTATTATGCTTTCAGATTTCAACTAAGACTGGCCTGCAAATTTAGATAGTTTAATAGCGAAAATTATCGTTGGATACAGACGAAAATAGAGACTTTGAAGCATCTCGTCATTTCGACATAGACGTATGTATGAAATTATAGATAGACAAAACCAGATTGATGTAAAAATAATGACGAGAGTAGAGAATAGATGAAATGTATGTGTCTGTTAGTCTATCTATCAATATATGTGCATATGTGGGTATGTATGTGTGCGCATGTGTGTGTGCATATATGTATGAATATGTATGTGTGTGTGTGTGTGTGTGTGCACATATCTGCGGACATGTTTATGCACATATGTGTATATATGGATACATGTAAATATATGCATACATTAACATATACATGTAGATATGCACACACACACACACACACACACACACACACACACACACACATGATACATATGTAGACATATACATTCAAATACCATTATATACGAATACATTTTTTATATATGAATATATATATATATATATATAAACAATATATGAGTATATGCATATATATGTACATGTATGTATATACGTTCATCCACATGTACATATAGATACATAACTGGGTACATGACGTGGCAAAAGAACAAGGACAAAAATGGTAAACAAGGTGCAACAAACAAGCAGGCCACATAGAAACATCCCCTTCATCAGCTGCCACCATTAAAACTCCGGCGTTTCGAAGAATTAAGGCAGTACGCATCGTTAAAATGGTTCTTCCCACGAACACAAATTAAATTGTTTTCGTGGAGGGTAGTGGCGGACGGAAAACAAGACAGGAAAACGAAACGGTGAAATAAACAAACAAAAAGGCTGTACAGCCAGACGTGTGTGTGTACGTATGTATGTATATACGTATATATTAACATAGATGTATATATATAAAAACATACATATTTATATGTATATAGATACACACGCACACTCACGCACACATACACACACACACACACACACACACAAATATATATATATATATAATTGTGAACAAAAGTCATCGTTGCTGTGATGGTTACATCGTGGTAGGTTGATTCTTGTTTATTTCTATATATCTTGACCATACGTGTACTGATGAACAAAAGAATACAGGTTACTTCACAGTTTTTTCTGTATTTGATTGAGAAACCAGTGGTCTACCGTTGAGTTAAATGTTTTTAAGAGATAAATTTTGAAAAGCTGCATTCCCTCGATTACGGTAAATATGTTGCTTATTTTTGGTAGTTTTTTTACTTATTTAGTCCCTCGATAGCGTGAAGCATTAATACACAGTTAATGCCCTTTATATATATATATATATATATACACACACACAGAGGAAGAGAGAGAAAAAGATAAAATGATTATGGTTTCACACAAGAGAAATGAAAATGTACTCAATACTTTTAACTAAAATTGAATAACATTTTTTTCTTAAAAGCTGATTTTGAGTGAGACACTACCAGGAGTTTTCCGTTAGTAATACTTGATATATAGAGAATGTCACTTCCAAAATATATACATACTTCAACAAAGTATGTATGGGACAAAGACGGTTCTGGAGAGTGTTTGAAACTGATCCATCTACACGACGTACCAGCACTCGAATTAGAGATAAGTGGGAATGCTGAGAATGTCCATAGGAAACGTTCCGGAAGCCTGCAGACGTCGACGAGCCTCGCAAAGAAAGAAAGGGTACTAGAAAGAAGAAAAGAATACTAATAAGAAGGCGAGGCTACTTCAAAGAAGGAAAGGGTACATAAAAAGAAGGAAAAGGTACTACAAATGTACTGTCAGGGTTCAAGGAAACTCATGCAACAAGTGTGTCGTGAAACAAGAATGGGAGGAGTTTAGTCGATTACATCGACTCCATTGCTCGACTTGTATATATTTTATCGACCCCGAAGGATTGAAAGGCAAAGTCGACCTCGGTTGAATTTTAACTCAGAGCGTAAAGACGAGTGAAATGCCGCTAAGCATTTTGTCCTGCATGCTAATGATTCCGCCAGTTCGCCGCCTTGGTTCGAAGAGAAATATTGTAAACTGAAACTTTCATGTCAACGCTGCGTTTTAGTTAGTGTGACTCACCTTCATTAATGAAACGGATTTGAATATTCGAGAAAGTCTAAACACGATGTATTAGGAAGGATATACCTTGCTGAATGTATGGGTAATTAGTTTAAAACAGTTTTCATTGCTTAGTCATGAGGAACGGTGCACCCTATGAACCGTTGCAAGTCCGAAACTGGAAAGAGAGAGAGAGAGAGAGAGAGAGAATTACAGACAGACAGAGGAGGATATCCTCAAACCAGAGACTTGGCTTTGATACTTGTAAATGGTTGGACTCTGTAAATGGTTGAACCTAAGGATCAAATGGTGTTTGTTAAACAAATCAGCAGAACTGAGAACTCAGAAAAAGCGAATTTGAATAGCGCAATATAATTCGCCCGATGCTTTGTCAATTCTGCTACTCCAAGACTGGTATTTGAAACAAACTTGACCGTCAAAGAATTTAAACTCGGGAAGCAAACGATTCCAGCCAATACTCTAACGATTCTACCAATTCAAGACAATTTGTTTTTGAAGATAAATTAAGTAGAATTTGAAAACAATAATCCCTGAAAATGTAAAATGTCAAACAAATGATATATTGAGAAGTTTTATATTAAAGTGAAAGGAAACAAAACTATGAAGGAGATTTTAGAGGAAGAAATAAGTATCGGGAATCTGAAAACAATAATTTTTAAACAAATTTATAGATGGGTTGGATGTACATGGAAAACTGTAGAAAACAGACGATAACAAATGGTCATTGAATGAAAATTGTATTGATAACGTGAAAGCAATTTCAAAGAGGCTTTACATTTCAAATGACATGTATGAACTTATTAATAACGCGAAAAGAGTTAACTTTGAGAATGTATATATGTATATTTGTCTGTCTGTATGTATGTGGGTATCTACGTATGTATGTATCCACACTCATATATATGTATATATGCATACATGTGTGTGTGTGTGTGTGTGTGTGTGTGTGTGTGTGTGTGTGTGTGTGTGTGTGTGTAGATATGATAATAAAAGAGAAAAATGACTGTAATAAATGGGTATTATATTACAGAGGAATTATGTGCAACATAAAAACAATAAAATTTGTAGTATCGTTAAATGTAAGATCTCAGATGATACAGGGTGAAATAATTATCTTATGAGATATCTACAACGATGTATTATCAGTACGATACTTGGAAATTGTAGAACTAAAGCGATAACAAAAATAGTTATTGGATATTAAAAAAAAATATTGATAAAATGAAAGAAAGTAGAAGAAAAAAAGAATTATTGAAACGTGCTTAATGAAACGTCAAGGCGCCAAGCTGCCAGAATCCTTACCGCGTCGATCAAAATGTTTGGCGGAATTCCTTTTGGTTCTGGTCAATAAAGTCTTCTGATGAGGATAACATGATTTTGCATCACGTATCTCCAGAAATCCTAGTTTATCCGAAACAGCTGTAAAGATAAAATTTGATTACGTCATTCATTTATATGCATACGCAACTTTCCATGAAATACACACCTTATGCCTATATGGTTGTGTGGTAAGTAGTTTGCTTCGAAACCATGTGGTTTACAGTTCAGTTTCATTGCGTGGCACATTGAGCAAGTGGCTTATGCTATAGTTCTGGACCGACCAAAGCCCTGTAAGTGGTTTTGGCAGATCAAAACTGAAAGAAGCCTGTAGCATATATAATATACATGTGTGTATGTGTATGTGTGTTTGTCTCCCCACTATTTCCTGACAACCGGTGTTGTATGGTTTACGTTCCCGTATCTTAGCAATCCGGAGGTTGGTTCATTCGACTAAAACACTTCAAAGCGGAGCCCTAGAATGGCGCACAGTTCAATGTCTGAAATAAGTAAAAAGAAAAACGATGAGAGTTATACGTGTGTACATATGTGTTTGTATGTATGTATGTATGTATGTATGTAGACCAAGCTTTCCCCATTCACTATACATACAATGTTTGCAGTCGTGTATGCCTGTCAAGAGCAGGGCTCATTAGCCACCAACGGAGCCGCAAATGCAAAATATAAGTTAGTCTTAGAGCGCACAATGTTCCTGAAGGTTGGCAATGGTTTTCCTCGGTCACGAGTAGACGGCCATCATCATGTATGTATGTATGTATGTATGTATGTATGTATGTATGCATGCATGCATGTATGTATGTCTGTATCTATCTATCTATGCATGCATATATGAATGCATAATTAAATTGAACACAGAAAACAAGTTAATGATATTTTGAACATTTCTTTGCGTATGTTTCAATAATTCTTTAAGGATCATCTTCATCAGATGAAAAATATCAAGATGGAACTTACTTACAAATATTAGCCTTGTACAACAACGAATCATAACAATAATAAAGTAAATTTTTTTGCTGTATTAAAACTGCATTTTCAGTTGATTATATATTGCAATATTTTCCATCTGATAAAGGCGTTGATTTTCCGCCGAGGTCGTCTTTGCCTTCCATCCTTTCGGGGTCGATTAAATAAGTACCAGTTACGCATTGGGGTCGATATAATCGACTTAATCCATTTGTTTGTCCTTGTTTGTCCCCTCTGTGTGTAGCCCCTTGTGGGCAGTAAAGAAATAAGAAACGTTAGCACGCGGGGCGAAATGCTTAACGATATTTCCTCTGTCTTTATGTTCTGAGTTCAATTCCACCGACGTCGACTTTCCCTTTCATCCTTTCGGGGTCGATAAATTAAGTACCAGTTGCGTACTGGAGTCGACCTAATCGACTGGCTCCCTCCCCAAAAATTTCGGGCCCTGTACCTAGAGAAGAAAAGAATATAATATACCAAGGCGAGCTGGCAGAGACGCTAGCACACCGGCCAAATGCTTAGCGGTATTTCGTCTGCCGTTACGTTCTCAATTCAAATTCCGCCGAGGTCGACTTTTCCCTTCTTCCTTTCGGGGTCGATAAATTAACTACCAGTTTCGTACTGGGGTCGATCTCAGTGTGTGTGTGTGTGTGTGTGTGTGTGTGTGTGTGTGCGTGTAAGGTGGCTATCGGTGATCCCCGTGCTG
>NC_142933.1:91781628-91791628 GCF_046866305.1 Octopus bimaculoides
CTGATCTTCATGATAATGATGGTGATGAAATATGATGAAGGTGATGATGATGAGTATAATGATGATGAGGAGGAGGAGGAGAATGATGAAGATAAGGAAGACGAAAATGAAGAGAAGGGAATGAGATATTAATGATGATTATGATGATGGTAACTGTTTTATTGAGTATAGTGAAGGTGGTAGTCTTCAGAGGAGATGTCTCTTGAGATAATGGTGCTGTTTGTTGTTAACAGTAGTAATAGTAGTGGTGATGATGATGCCGATGGTGGTAGCGGGTAGCGGGTAACGGCGGCGGCGAGGGTGTTCATCGCTGTCGTCGTTAAACTGAAATTGACGATGACGGGTAATGGCAGCGACAATGACGGCGTGGTGGTGGGGGGGATGAGGAGGAGAAGGAGGAGGAGGCAATGCTAGAGGACTTCAGTCATAAGGTGGAATGACTGGATGGCGTACTTAGAACCGGGCTCAGAAAATGGAGCACTCTAAGAATGACAATGGGAGGAGAACTGGATTAGATGGTTGGATCTGGGTGGAAGGACTATCCAAATAAGCTGGTTTGGAGAATCAGATGTCGCTGAAGCGGTCAAACAGGAGAAAAAAGAAAGAATAGCACGTCTGTGAGACAGTGGTGATAGTTTTTGAATTCATCGAATGGAACTCCCCTTTGATTGCGATGCTTGGCTATTTTTTTAGCAGCGATGATCACAGATCTCTGTAATATTTTAATCTGTGTCTTACTTGATCTTGCAGATGGTCGGATATTGATCAGTTCTTGAGCCTAAAGAATGTATAGCAATATGCTGAATCACCATGAGAGATCATCAGAACTTTTGAGCACTGAAATCTGTTGCGATTTTGTGAGATATTTTTGATTTATGAGTTAGTCAAATAAGCGCTTGTTTATATTGTCTATTGTGTAGTAGTGTTTTGAACGTAAAGAAACAACAGCTGCAATTCAATCTCAGTTTGTTTTTACTTCAGTGCAATGCAAAGAAGGTCGTTGACCTATCACCTATGATAAAATACTTATCGAGCGTAAACAAATAACAACACTTCTTATTTCTTTACTGCCCACAGGGGGCTACACACAGAGGGGACAAACAAGGAGAGACAAATTGATAAAGTCGATTATATCAACCCCCAGTGCGTAACTGGTACTTATTTAATCGACCCCGAAAGGATGAAAGGCTAAGTCGACCTCGGCGGAATTTGATCTCAGAACGTAGCGGCAGACGAAATACCGCAAAGCATTTCGCCCGGCGTGCTAACGCTTCTGCCAGCTCGCCGCCTTTCAAACAGCAACACTTCTCACAAATAGCAACACTTCTCACAAATAGCAACACTTCTCACAAATAGCAACACTTCTCACAAATAGCAACACTTCTCACAAATAGCAACACTTCTCACTAACAAAAATTGAAATTAAACACAAAAAATGTTTAGATTTAGCAAAAAGAGGAACTTGAATCCAGTTTATCGTCGTTAAACAGTGTTCAATCTGTCAGTGAAAAAGAATCGAAATGAAGTATATGATTGTTTCCACGAGATGTGTAGAAATTGCCTGATTGTGCTTTTGAAAGAAACCAGTTTTTTTCTTAAGGTAAGTCACTGTGCACAGAATTACAAAGAACGTTGTTTGTTACATCAACAAAATTGTCGACACAGAAAGATAATTTTGTAAAAGATAAACAAAATTACACTTGTTTTGAAGGTATTGAAATTATATTGTACATTTTCTAGTAGTTATGGATTCGGTAATGACAACGTAATTGCTGTGAAAAGGGCAAAAGGAAAGAGCTCTCTTGAGTAATTGTAGAAAATGGTATACTGGGAATATATTGTGGAAGACAAAAGGAATCCTGAATGTAATTGTATTCTCAAGAGTGAAAACAAAACACAAATAACTAAATCATTAATATATTTCTGTAAAAACAACATACACGCGAATAACAATTTGATAAGTGGCCAACTTCAGCCAGTGGCTGTCATGGCTGAGTGTCCACTTGTATCACACCTTAACAGCAACAACAATAATATGTGCATGAGAAACAAAGGAAGTGATAAATACAAAATCGGAAAGCAGGGCCGTCTTAAAAAATGGGCACCCTGGATAGTTGCCCAGGGATATCATGGATCTAAGGACCCAGTTCTGATCTGCGTATGTTGTAGATTGCTGTCAATAAATAGATATTATAGGATCCAGTGTACTGATTTGCTCGGGAGCATATAAAACTGCTAAGGCGGCCCTGTTTGATAGATACTGTTTTCTACTCTAGACACAAGACCCGAAAGTTTTGGGGAGGGGGCCAGTCGATTAGATCGACACCAGTATGTAACTGGTGCTTAATTTATCGAGCCCGAAAGGATGAAACGCGAAGTCGACCTCGGCGGAATTTGAATTCAGAACGTAAAGACAGACGAAGTACCGCTTAGCATTTCGCCCGGCTTGCTAACGTTTCTGCCACCTCGCCGCCTTTTGATAGATATTGATAATGAAATGCTTTAATTGAAGAGTGATATGTTGCTAAAACAAAGGATGCGAGAGAGGCCAAATTTCATCAACGTTGTTCAGAGATCCAGAGATTTGATGCAGACTGTGATTAGAGATATACATAGAGAACATTTGCAAAAAACGTTATGAGTCATTATTTTTGGCAAATAACCGCTTGTTTATATTGCCTTCCTACAACTGTTAAGCAGTATCTTGGAGATAATATAGAAATAAACTGATGCAGATCAATCGTATTACTTTTTGCTCCAGTGGTTGTTTCATCAACGGAAGATCATCAACTATGAGGTGGCATATATCAAGTGTAAACATACAAATAGATATGTTTCTAACCACCGAACATTGAAACATAAAACACAAAATATGTTTGGAGATAGCAAGAAGAGACATTTGAAATCAAATTGATGATCATTAAGCAAGAGTTGAAAGTTATCAGTGAAAAACTGTCATTATAAGAAATTGACAGGCAGGAAATTGAAATCAATCAGTAAGCTGCAAAAAGATGAGAGGACAGTAAAAAGTTTCACTGAGACAATTTCCCGAGAGAATGCAGATTCATTTCAAGAGAAAGAGGAGTTTATATGCAGAGTGAATAAGAAATATGTATTCTCCCTATATTAATGAAAAACGTACAGCATAAGACTGTGATAGGATTATCTCTACGTTTAGTACCAATGTTGATATTCGTACTTGAAATTATAACAGAAGCACGTCAGGATTTGGGGTAGCACCAGAAAGAGGTTTGATTGTTTTGATTGTTGGCAATTAGTACAGATAATTACTTTTTATTGACAATATCTTATCAGCTTCTATCAGCAAACTCTCAGGGAAGATACTAATAGAGCAATCTGGCTGGTATTTGCAGAAATAATTCTGATACCAAACGAACAAAGCCATTCATATGGCGATCAGCAATTTCATGCCAGAATCTAATATATGCAGTTTATCTATGCAGTTTATCTACACTAATCCTCCAGGATCATTGTGACTATGACACAAAAAGTCTATTTCGGCTGAATAAGCAGTGAAGGAGAAATGAGTTTGATGAGGTACTGACAAAAATGTAATCAATCAAACAGTTCTGGCAGTGGTGTGAAAACATATTTCAAGACAGTGTCTTTGTAACGCTGTTTATATAGACAATGAACACCTTATTCTATTTGTCGAGGAACGCTAAAATAGTACGTGATTGGTTTATAAGAACAGCTTACTGATAGATACATCTTCTCTGTGGATAATGTAAAAGGATATGTCGAAAATATAAGCAATATGAAGATGGGATTTGATATAGAAACTACATTGTTAGAGAGCATTGGGTTGAAGTTTTCCCATGATAGACGTTCCTCCCATCGAAGGTAAAACAATGATGAACCATTAATACGACTAATAAACCTCGTAACTCTAACAACATATATCAGTAACCCAACTGTTTCTAAGAAAATATATCCTATGAAAGCCTGTGACATAACAACCAGATGAAAAATGTATGATTCTTAGAGCTCTATGCACGGCATTCAAGTATATTGTGTACCAATATTTATACTGGTACTTGGCCTGCCGGACTACATTTTAGATGGAATCTGGGCCATTAATGCTAAAACCCGGGAACTATTAACTACCAGCAGAAATCCCCACATCAGTGGTGATATTGGTAAGCTTTACTTACATCGGAAACAACGAGATAGAGTCTTAACATCAATTTAAACTTCCTTTGAATGAAACATCATATCTCTTCGGCAGCACCTAGTAACCAACAAGCCACGAGGGGCATTCATGGATCAAATCCAGTCCAGGCCGGGAACCTTAAAGCCAATGAAACCGGGAAACCGACCCTTATGAGCCAGCCATGACTCGAGAAGGAACAACCAACAACATATGCATATATCAACCCATATACTCTGATATTTGCAAATCTCTCACAGTCTTGACTCAGACAATGAAGTTTTGGCAGTTTGTAAAAATTCAAATATTACGAATAACTTAAACCTCAGACAATAGCATACGTACATATATACACACACACACATACATGTATGCATACAAACATACATACTTACATATATATATATATATATATATATGCATACACAAACACTCACTTAAACATACTTATTACATATATCTGTATCTATCTATCTATCTATCTATCAATCTCTTTCTATATATGTGTGTGTGCGTGTATGTTTGTGTGTGTTTGTTTGTTTGGATAGATATATAGAGAGATACACACATACATACAAACATAAACACACATACATATTTACATATACATGTATATATAAGTACATGCATATACACACACACTCACACAAACATACTTGTTTACGTATATCTATATTTATTAATCTATTTAACTGTATTTTTTTTCTATTTCTCTCTCTCTCTCTCTCTCTCTCTCACTCTACATATACATACATATATATATATATATATATATATATATATATATATATATATATATATATATATATATATAAGCATACTTACATACAGACATATTTCCGTACATATATACTAACATTACATACATACATGAATACATACACGCATACATAAATCCACTCATTCATACATACATACAGACAGACAAACAGATATTCAGGCACGCAGACAGACAGGCAAACAGGCAGGCAGACAAGCAGGGAAAGCTGCACGACTTCACACCAAAGCTGTAAATATCTATTGTAATAAAAGATTTTAATCCGGACGAAATGGCATGAGGACTATGATGCCATTTACCAAATGTCAGGAAAAGTGTAAGACGTCTCCAAAGCTGCGGTCGTTTTATATACAAACGACAGTTTATATATACAAATCGTGCATAGATTTTGTGTAACAGTAACATCAGAGGAGTGAAGTACATACGAGAGCGCACGCACACGCACACAGCCACACACACACACACATACAGATACACATACACGCACATACACAAACATACAGAGG
The DNA here is from genome assembly GCF_046866305.1 of Octopus bimaculoides. NCBI lineage: Eukaryota > Metazoa > Mollusca > Cephalopoda > Octopoda > Octopodidae > Octopus > Octopus bimaculoides. Next base: position 91,787,084 of record NC_142933.1, read on the forward strand.
CACGCACACAAATTCTCCATATGAGCAAACTTCGACACATACATACATACATGCATAAAAGCATACATACGTACATACAGACAGACAGTCATATATATATATATATATTCACACACATTCACACACTCAGGAAAAAATGTCACTGTGCGCATGGGGTTATCCATATATGTGTGTGTCTGTGTGTGTACATATATATGTATGTATACACACACACGCACATATATGTGTATTCTTTTATTCTTTTATTCTTTTACTTGTTTCAGTCATTTGACTGCGGCCATGCTGGACCACCGCCTCCAGTCGAATCAAATCGACCCCAGGACTTATTCTTTGTAAACCTTATTATATCGGTCTCTTTTGCTGAACCGCTAAGTTACGGGGACCTAAGCACACCAGCATCGGTTGTCAAGTGATGTTGGGCTGACAAACACAGATACACAACATATACACACACATACATACATACATATACATATACATATATATATATATATATATATATATATATATATATATATATATATATATATATACATACATACATATATACGACGGGCTTCTTTCAGTTTCCGTCTACCAAATCTGCTCACAAGGCTTTGGTCGGCCCGAGGCTATAGTAGAAGACACTTGCCCAAGGTGCTACGCAGTGGGACTGAACCCGGAACCATGTGGTTGGTAAGCAAGCTACTTACCACACAGCCACTCCTGCGCCTATATATATATAAGTATATATTTATATATATATGTATATATATATAGAGAGAGAGAGACAGACAGACAGACAGACAGACAGAGAGAGAGACAGAGACAGACAGACAGACAGACAGATAGATAGATAGATAGATAGATAGATAGATAGATAGATAGATAGATAGATTAAGCAACTGAGTGATAGAGTGATTGGTTGATTGAATGTACAGAGATTGACAGGTACATACATAGGCACACATAGGTATATATACATATGTGCTCACATACGCGTACCCATCTATATATGCATACATTACAACATAAAAGTTCTATATATCTCTGTCTTTCCCTCTTTCTCTTTCTCTCTCTCTCTTTGCCCTTCCCCTCTCTCTCTCCCTCTCTCTCTCTCTTTCTCTCTCACTTCATATGCTCACACTTACATACAAACACATATTCTCTTATATTCAAAATCACAAGACATCTGTGTATGTGTGTGAATGAACGTATGTCCGTATATATGTGTGTATAAGTATCCACAAACCTATATGCATATGTATATACACAGGGATAAATACACACGCATACGCAAACACGCAAATAAATATATATGCATACATGCACACACACATGTATCTATACACATACATACATATGTACATGCATACAAATATACAGATACGTATATATATGTCCATATATACATACATACAAGTAAATATACATATATACATTTACACAGATATGAAAATATTCTTAAAGATCAAAAAAATGCCTAGTTATATGTTTATATGTATATGTGTGTGTATATATGTATATATATATATATATACGCATACACACAAACAATACATATGTATGCATATGCATGCCTATGAATGCGTACAAAGACATACGCAAATATATATGTATGTATATAAATATGTATATATATATATATACATATATATATAAATATAAATATATATACATATACACATACACGCATATATATATATATATATATATATATATATATATATATATATATATATATATATATATATATATATATATATATACGTATATATACATAGATACATACATATTCACAAATAAAAAACTAAAGTCCCCACCCTGTGTCATCCCCACACATATATCCATTTTCATTGTGTTTGAATACAATGACATAAAACTGACTAGAATTGGAAGTATGCGGAATACACACATACATGCATACATACACACGTTCACACACAAACACGCGCGCACGCACTACCACGCACTAACACGCACACATGTATACACAGACACATAACAGATATATATACAGATATATATATATATATATATATGTATACGTGTTTATCTATACGTGTGTATGTGTGTGTTTTACACACACACACACACACACATATGTATATATATATATATATATATATATATATATATATATATATATATATATATATATATATATATGTGTGTGTGTGTGTGTGTATGTATGCATATAATCTGTGCAGACATACATAGTTATTTGTGCATGTATACATATAATCTATGTATTACCTCAAGTTATATATACATATATATATGTATGTATACTTGCACACCCACCCACACACACACACACACACACACACACACACACACACACACACACACACATATATATATATATATATATATATATATATATATATATATATATATGCATATATATATACACATATAAGTGTATGTTTGTATTTCTATAAAATCTATACAAAACACACACAAGTATAAACACACGTACATATGTATGTATATATATATATATATATATACACACATACACACATATATTCATGTTTATACCTACACATTTATAATCTATGTATATATAAATACACACGCGCACGCGCACGCACATACGCACGCATACAGAGACACATACATACACACGTAACTATGAAATCCTATCTACATACAATGTTACCCATATTTGGTTATATATTATAGTAAAACATCAGACAACTGTTTTTTACAACGATTTAGTATTTTCTCCAATGAACCGCCATTGCAACCTTCCCACACATCGCAACGCCATCACCACAACCACTTCCACCACCACCATGATTTCTACAGCCACACCACCATTGTACATACTGTCATACATACACACATGCATACAGACATACATACACACACACACTCACACATATACATACATACTTACATACATACGTACGTACATACATACATGCATACATGCATACATTCCTGCATGCATACATCTATTTTCACGTCTATATATTCCTCTGCATGTCTGAGAACCGATTAAGCAGCAGCTAGTTGCCCTTCTAGAAATAGTTACCAATAGGCGCAGGAATGGCTGTGTGGTAAATAGCTTGTTATCAACCACATGGTTCCGTGTTCAGTTCCACTGCGTGATATCTTGGGCTAGTGTCTTCTACTATGGCCTCGGGCCGACCAAAGCCTTGTGAGTGGATTTGGTAGACGGAAACTGAAAGAAGCCCGTCGTATATATGTATATATATATATATGTGTGTGTGTGTGTGTGTGTGTGTGTGTGTGTGTGTGTGTGTGTGTGTGTGTGTGTGTGTGTGTGTGCATGTGTGTGTGTGTGTTTGTGTGTTTTTGTGTCTGTGTTTGTCCCCCTAGCATTGCTTGACAACAGATGCTGGTGTGTTTATGTCCCCCGTCACTTAGCGGTTCGGCAAAAGAGACCGATAGAATAAGTACTAGGCTTACAAAGAATAAGTCCCGGGGTCGATTTGTTCGACTAAAGGCGGTGCTTCAGCATGGCCGCAGTCAAATGACTGAAACAAGTAAAAGAGTAAAAGAGTTAAAGAGTAAATCACCCTCAAAATATTCCCAACCGTTTGAAACGAGGAAATCACACCGAATTATTAAGACGTACTTAAGGTGGTGAGCTGACAGAATTTAGCATGCCGGAGAAAATGCTTAGCATCATTTCTTCCGATTCTTTGTGTTCTGAATTGAAATGCCACCGAAATCAACCCTGCTTTTTATCCTCATAAGATCGATAAAATAAGTACCAGTTAAACATTGCGGTCAATTTCAGACCATGTACCAATAGTGCACAAAAATTAGTAACACTTATATAAGATGGTAATGCTAGCAGAATCGTTGCAAGCCGGATAAAATACTTAACGGCAATTTATCCATCTTTTTACATTCTGAGTTCAAATGCCACCGAGGTGACTTTGCGTTTCATCTTTAAGGGACGATAGAATATGAACTCGATTGGGCACTGGGATCGATAAAATCAATATTACCTCCGCCGCTTAAATTTGCTGGCTTTGTGCCAAATCATTACGATATTTATGTCTGAAAATATGTCAGGATGGGCATCGCTGTATCACGGCTCGCCATAGTTTTGCCTGATCTCAGCAAAGCTAGGGTCAAAGGAAGATCCACAGTAACAACTATCTCCATCGCAGCCACTACCACGGATGTCTTCAGCATCAACACCACCAGCACTACATGACACACGACTACCATTATTATTATTATTATTATTATTATTATTATTATTATTATTACATCCATCACAAAACACCGACTTCCACTATTAAGGTACGCCCTCCACCCTTGCCACCCCACTACCACAACAGACCTCATTACCACCACCATTAACACTACAACGGTCGCTGCCATCACTATAACCACTATCATCATCACTAATCAATACCACCCTACCATCACCAGCACTACCATCATCATTACCACTACTACTACTACTACTACTACTACTACTACTACTACTACTACTACTGCTGGTACTACTACTGCTAGTACTACTACTACTACTACTACTGCTAGTACTATTACTACTACTACTACTACTACTAC
>NC_142933.1:91794128-91796628 GCF_046866305.1 Octopus bimaculoides
TTCATTTTTTTGACATTGTCTTCCATCTTCTATTCCTCTAATATTGGTTTCTTATTTTTTTTATTATTGCGTTTTTTGGTTTTGTTTCTTTTTACCATATTAATAAAAGTCCCCCCCCTCCCATACCCGTTCATTTTTCTTTTCATTTTTTTTTTTGCTGTTTCCTTATTCCCTCTCTTTCTCTCTTTATCTTTCATTTTTTTCTATCATTTCAATCAGTACTCACCCACATCTTTCCCAACTTCTCTTTCTCATTCCTCTCTTCTTTCTTATTCTTCTTTTTCTTCATCTTCTTCTTCGCCTCTTTCTGCTCTTTCTTCATCCCCTATACCTAACCCACCTCTTCATTGTTAAGCTTATTTTTATTCTTCTTATTCTTTTTCTTCTTCATCTCCTTGTCCTCCTTCTTCGTCTCCTCCTGCCCCTCTTCTTTTTCTGCATTTTTTTACTTCTTCATCACCCCTTCTTCTCTTTCCCCTCCTTCTTTGTTGCCTTCCCGTTTTCTTCTTCTTCTTCTTCTTCTTCTTCTTCTTATTCTTCTTCTTCTTCTTCTTCTTCTTCTTCTTCTTCTTCTTCTTCTTCTTCTCCTTCTTCTCTTTCAATTCTTATTTCTTCAAATAAAGAAGGAGCGTTCTTGAAACTGAATGAAAATTTTCTATTTAAGAAAGAGAAAAAACAAATAATAATAAACGTCACTTTGAAGTTAAAGCAGCGTTTCATTGTAGAGAACGAAGAATTGTTAAATGAAGAATGGAAGTTAAATCGAAAAACAATATTTAATTAACTTTTATTAATTAGTGTAACATAAAACAAATATGACAGAAGAGAAGAAAAAAAACATCATCTCACCTTTACTTCATTTTGCAACACTGAAGTCCTCAACAAACATTTGAACGTCACAACTTTATATTTCTCATTGCTCGAAAATGTTGTATATTTGTTCCTAGTTAGAAAGTAATATCTGTATTCTGATAAAGGCGGCGAGCTGGCAGAAACGGTAGCACGCCAGGCGAAATGCTTAGCGGTATTTCGTCTGCCGCTACGTTCTGAGTTCAAATTCCGCCGAGGTCGACTTTGCCTTTCATCTTTCGGGGTCGGTAAATTAAGTGCTAGTTGCGCACTGGGGTCGATGTAATCGACTTAATCCCTTTGTCTGTCCTTGTTTATCTCCTCTATGTTTAGCCCCTTGTGGGCAATAAAGAAATAAGAAACGTCAGCACGCCAGGCGAAATGCTTAGCGGTATTTCGTTTGTCTTTACGTTCTAAGTTCAAATCCCGCCGAAATCGACTTTGCCTTTCATCCTTTCGGAGTCGATAAATTAAGTACCTGTTGCGTACTGGAGTTAATCTAATCGACTAGCCCCTCTCCAAAAATTTCGGGCCGTGTGCCTAGAGTAAAAGAATATCTGTTTTCTGGTTGCGTTGTTTGTCCTTGAGGTCTCCTTAACTAGGGGCCCTAAACCACCGGGCCGTAGATCATTTGGTAACGAGCTGCACAGAAAGAATACATAAAAAATTTTTTTAAATATTTTGTTGACTATTGCGGTCCGCGAGGGCTTTTTGCATTATGTATGTATTATATATGTAATACAAATGCATTATATATGTAATATATATGTAATCGTGGCACTCCGTCGGTTACAACGACGAAGGTTCCAGTTAATCCGATCAACGGAACAGCCTGTTCGTGAAATGAACACGTGTTCTCGGGGGAGATTCAGCGTGACACAGTGTGAAAAGGCTGACCCTTGTCATTTGAAATAGACTGGAAATTTCAAGAAATCCACAATTTAGACAGCAGTACTAGAAAAATAATTGAACTTCAACATCAACAGTGGTTCTAACTGGATCTACGTTAAATGGAGAGATGGATACAGAGGCAATAAAAAAAATGAGTACATCAAGTGTATACTCAGCAGCGAAAGGAATAACATAACAAAATGAGGCGAAGAACTCCTGCACAGGTACTGTGAGTGTACAACTGTTCCAAATTTACCAAGGATGGTCTAACTTCTTTATTCACCATCCAAGTAGGAAGTTATACGTTGGTGCATGTCTCACAAGCTGGAGAATACCAACAATATTTACAGGTACACCAGCCCCTTCCAGACCTGTCATGGCTGTATGCCAGCTCATCAAGAAGGAAAGCTACACCTTTAGGGCTCAAGAGTCGAAGATACCTATTAAATAACTGATCAACGAAAGAGATAAGGATGCCTCTAGATCCTTGATGTTAGGACAGAAAATATCTGTCGTACCATACCAGTGTGAAAGACATAAACCAAGTGGCTATTTCAAAATGCAAAACAAAAAAAAAAATCAATACAACGTTGATACTTTGTTAGTTACCAGCTTGAATTGTAGAAAGGAAAATTAAATAAATACTTCAATAAATTCTTAAATAAAATATGGCATAAATACTTAAAGAAAAATACATACATACATTAGGCGTGCATATAATTATGCATGTAAGTATTACGTATGCATGAATATATACATA
>NC_142933.1:91801628-91809128 GCF_046866305.1 Octopus bimaculoides
TTATGAAATATTTACCATATTTTTAAAGTCATTTTTACTTTAGAATATGTTTTAAATATGCCAAAAAAAAAATTTCGTAATGGTATTCACTCGAAAATAATTTTAAAAAACATTCAAATATTGTCTGTTTAAAGAAAGCTAAAATATACATACTCACTGTACATACAGCTTACATTTCTTTAAATTACATTCACTTAAAAATATTTCTAAATGATTAAAATATTGTGTTTAACAAAAGCGACAACAAATTGTGAAAAAATAATGGGTTTTTTTTTCCCCCGTTGTCTAATAGAAAGATAACAGTTTCTTCCCTTTCAGGATGAAGATTATTTTCGGAACATTTTCCCATTATGCACCGTTTTGGGGGTATTTATACCCTGAAAATCTCTAATATTGTGAAAACTACTTTACCGATTTACGCGAAACTTGTTTCATTCGATTCGTATTAACATTTCAGGGTAAACTTAATTCATGGTATTTCCCCATTATGCTCCAGTTTGGTTGGGTAACATTGAAAGCAAGCAAGCAAGCAAGACTGACTTTTAATGTATTACACACACACACACACACACACACACACAGATATATATATAGCGTTGATATTATGCAAAAGTGTCATAAGTCCAAAACATTGCGTTTTCTGAAAACGAAAGAATAGATTCACCATTCAATTTCTTTCTTTTTCCATTAGCAACAGTTTCAGCTTAATAATAATACTTTGTTGGGTGCATAAAATCGTAACTCAGTACATGGATAATATTTTTAGCCAGAAATATTTCTTTGCAAAACTGTCGTATGGGGGACTTATTATATACCTTTGAAAAATGCTAAACAGTTGTACTTACACCTTGATAATTTTCACCTGATGCAGTTAAAAATACAATAGTTCCACCAAAAGAACCGGCTATTACAAGCTAATTTAAACATTTGGCCAAATTTGGACATACGACAGCTTAACATAATAGCATCGATATATATATATATACATATATATATATATATATATATATATATATATATATATATACACACACACACACACACACACACACACACACACACACACACACACACACACACACACACACAGCCATGTACTCGTATTTTCATGCGTGTATTTATATAAATGTTTGTTTTGCAAGCTCTCCTTCTCGTTCGCTCTCTCTGACTCTCTCTCTCTCTCCCCCTCTCTCTCTCTCTCTATCTCATACTCTATTTACCTGTCTATCTCCCTCTGCCTCCCTCTCTAACTATCACCGTTTCGCCCCCCCCCCTCTTTATTCCTCGGTCAATCAGTCTATCTCTCCATCAATCTTTGACTCCGTCTTTTTCCGCGCTGTCCACGTTCGCGCCGCGGTGAGCATTCATTCTTAAAGTTGATTAGAATAACATAAACAGATAGGAAGTTTAATGGGCCTCCAAGGATCCGTCCATCTTGTAACAATATCCTCCACGCCCTTCTCCACCACCACCACCACCACCGGCCAACAAACAAGACAACAAACGCGCCTTTAAAACCCTCCCTCTCTCCTCCTCCTCTACCCATTCCTCTTTCTCCTGCTTCCTATTTTTATTCTTGTTTTTGGTTTTTCATTCCGCCCATTTTCCCCTTATCTTTCTATCATCTCTCGTCAGCACCTTTTCTCCATCCTTATCTCTTTGCATCTCAGTCTCTCTCTCTCTCTCACTCTCTCTCTCTCTCTCTCTCTCTCTCTCTCTCTCTCTCTCACTCTCTCTCTCTCCCTCTCTCTCTGTCTCGCTGTATGACTCTCCCTCTTTGTGTCCGTGTCTTTCTCTTTATTTTTCTCTCCCTCTTCATGTCCCTTTCTCTGTCTTTTACTTTATCTCTCTGTTTGTGTGTCTCTCTCCCTGTATATATATATCTTTCACTCTGCCTCTCTCTCTGTCTCTACCTTTGTCTCTCCCCCTCTCACTCTCTTTGTGTGTGTTTCACTCTCTGGATCTCATTCTCCTCTCTCTCTCCCTGTCTTTTCCATTTTTCATTCTCTTTCTCTCTCCCCTCTCATTCCCCCTCACTCTCTTTCTTCCCTCTCTCTGCTCTCCTACATCTCTCTCTTTCACTCTCTCTCGGTTTCTCATTGTCTCTCTCATCCACTCTCTCTCTCGGTTTCTCATTGTCTCTCTCATTCACTCTCTCTCGGTTTCTCATTGTCTCTCTCATCCACTCTCTCTCGGTTTCTCATTGTCTCTGTCATTCACTCTCTACGTCTCTCTTTCCCTGTCTCTCTTTCCCTGTCTCTCTCGTTAGCACTCTCTCGGTCTCTCTCTATCTCTTTCTCTCTCTTTTTCCCTTTCTCTCGGTTTCTTTCCTTCTCTATTCCTATCAATCTATCTCTGACTCCATCTCTCGCTAATTGCCATTCTATTTGATTACACTCTCACTGATTCACTGATTAGTCTTACTGACTGCTGCTGTTGCTGCTGCTGCTGCTGCTGCTGCTGCTGCTGTTACGCTGAGTTTCCCGCTCAAGTTGCGGCCAACTAATTTCGTGACATTGATAACACAGTACAACTTGCCTCAACAATGAACTCCAATATTCTCTCAGCTCACGACAAGTTCATTTCGCCTCGTTGATTCTCATAACAAACAACAAACGCAATAAACATATAACAACATAATAACACAACAAACAAATCAAAATTAAAACCAAAACTAAAACTAAAGGAAAAAAAAAAAAGAAAAACAAAGCAGAAGGAGATTTCAATGCAAGTGCATACGCGCATTCATTTCACACACAAACACATTCAGACACAGACAATCGCGGACTCACACATACACGCACAGACATACACACACTCACACACACACACACATATATATACACAAATATCCATACATGCATACGCACATGCACAAACTCACACACATACATACAAACACATAACACGCACACACACACACACACAGTGTCGTCCTTGATCGCCGCCATCAAATCAAGTCCATTCGTGGTTGATCAGGAGCCCCGATAATGTGTGTTGCTAATCATAATGCGGATGATGATGGTGGTGATGGTGGTGATGATGATGATGATGATGACAATGACGACGATGACGACATTGGTGGTGGTGAGGCAGAGGAGGAGAAGAAAAGAGAAGCAGAGCCAGAGGAAGAAGGGGAAGAGAAAGATGGGATGAGGAGGGGAGGAGGAGAATGAGAGGAGGAGGAGGAGGAGGAGGGGAGGAGGAGGGGAGGAGGAGGGGAGGAGGAGGGGAGGAGGAGGGGAGGAGGAGGGGAGGAGGAGGGGAGGAGGGGGAAGGAGATGACGATGACGAGGAAGAGAATGGATACGATAATAAAACCCTGATGATCATCTTCATCGTCATCATCATCATCATCATCATCATAATCATTATCATCGTTATTATTCGCTTTATTATACTCATCATCATCGTCTTTATCATCATCATCATCATCATCATCATCATCATCATCATCATCATCACCATCATCATCATCATCATCAGATTTGGATCGATCCAGACCCTTTGGATGAAACTGGATAGCCGAAAACTATGTGAAACCCTGTCTGACGGATTGTAACTCTAATTCAAAAAATACTGCCTTACTCTTCAGTCATTTAATGTGTCACATTGGTTCTGCCTGAGTCTTACATTCAGGGTACACATGTCTGTGGAATACTCAGTCACTGACACTATGATAACACAACGAGCTGAAAGTTTCGTTGATCGAACAAAGAACATTCATCGTCGAACTCGACGGAGGATTGATTTACTTCGATTTATATTTCCCTGATTGTTTCTTTTAATCTTATACAGTTCCTGCTGATGTTGTATAGCCCAAGTCCAGCATTGAACGAGTAAATTTTTGATCAAAGTATTCTAGCAGCGACTATCTTGTTAAAACGGTAGAATATGATATTTTCAATTGATTGAATGACCGCGTAAGGCTCAATAGATGTGACACATTTATTTTTGTTACTGTTGCTGTTGCTGTTTTTAAGCCCATGTGATTTTATTTAGAACCGTGGTGGCGCAGAAAATAATGTGGAGTTTTTCTGTAGGACAAAGATTACAGGAGCTTGACGCGTTTGTAAATGTTATAAATAACGCAAAATCGCCATGATCAATCCTTACTAAAGCATTTTAAAGACACAAATATGCACTTACTCAGATATAAACATTATCACACATGCATACATATAAACCACAGTAGAGTACCACAAACAACTTACACTCGGAAAGGAATAAACGCCACAACATCATGTATATTCATGTCTAGATATTTGATGTTGTTGTTCTTTGTGAAAAGGTAGATTAAGATTGTTGTTTTATAAGGTTTGCCGCTATACTTGTTTTCCGGTTTCGGACCCGTTTGTAATTCACGTTACATATCTAACTTTTACTTGTTTCTTCAGTCATTGGATTGCGGCCAAGCTGGGGCACCTCTTTCATTGATTTTAGTTGAATAAATCGATCCTAGTGCCTTTTAAATTTTGGTACTTATTCTATCGGTTCTTTTGCCGAACCGTTAAGTTACGAGGACGTAAGCAAACTAAGATTGGTTGTCGAGCGTTGGGTGAGACGAACAGAGATACAGAGACACAGACAAATACTCAACTACATACAAACACACACACACATATATATAAGGCTTCCACACAGTTTCCGTATATCTAGTTCACTTACGGGGTAGTGGTCGGCACGGGACTATAGAGGAAGACACTTGCCAAAGGTGCCGCGCAGTGGCACTAAACCCGAAACCACGTTGGTTGCAAGGCCAGCTTCTTATGCCTGCGCCTTATCAAACATCTCGTCACCGTCATTGGGAAATGTGTGAACATCACAACACTCCATGTATCAGACCCTTTATAACTGTCACCTTCAGTTCTGAACCAAGTTATGTAGTTATCTATGCTGCTTTATTTTGTTTTTTGTTCTTTTTGCTTGTTTTGGTGGAGTGTAGTTGTTTAAGTCGACTAAAACTGAACACTTATGATGAAAGGCATTCCAGCCATGACTATCCCATCTGTTTTCTTTCTGTTTTTTTCTTTCTTTTTTTTGAGAAGTATAGTTTGAAGACTGTATTATCCTGAATGTTTTCATTATTTTAAGACAGTATTATGTAAGATGGTAATGAGTATTCCTAGGACGGACCGGCATAACGTCCAGGCGGGGAGTATATGCGCCACAGAAACTGGAAAACCGGCCCTATGGGTCTATATGACTCGCAAAAAGATCCATTGTGTGATTTGAGGGAGAGAATAGGCTGTTATTTCTTATTTCTTTTATTGCCCACAAGGGGCTAAACATAGAGGGGACAAACAAGGACAGACAAAGGGATTAAGTCGATTACATCGACCCCAGTACGTAACTGGTACTTAATCTATCGATCCCGAAAGGATGAAAGGAAAAGTCAACCTCGGCGGAATTTGAACTCAGAACATAACGGCAGACGAAATATCGCTAAGCATTTTTTTTTTTGTTACTTAACCCCAAGTTGGTTCTAACAGAAAGACTTATCAAAAGCATTCCAACCATGATCAACCAAATTGATTTTTTTTTTCTAGCATATATTCGAAGACTACATTATCCAGTATGGGAGAACTGGCAGCTATGTCTTAACAGATTATACAAACACGTTCAGACTCCCCAGTTAGGTTGGTGAAATAACTACTGCTATAAGGAGCGTCTAAAAGAGATAAGCTCAGCTTCCGGTTTATCTCGAAGATAACAACCCTAGTTCGATTTCCCTTTGTAACCAAGCCATTTCGGTCAACCCACGCACCCTACCGTATACCCCCGCCATTATGCATAGTGGTGGGGATATGATGACCCTCGTTTCCCCCTTTTTATTCCTCTAACAGTATCAAGTTATTGTTGTTAAAAATCTGTCACCAAGGGTTTAGCTTTTAATGGCCGACTGATAAACATCATTACGAAGCTTTGTTATCACGTGTTGCGTTCCTGGACATTAATTAGAATCAATGGCGCCAATTAGTATGAATGATAAAAATGGTGTCGGTGAGGGATGTGGTAGTGGTAGCCAGGGTAAGGGATGTAGTTGTTGCGGTGTTGATGAAGATAGCGGCGGTAGTAGCGGTGATAGCTGTGGTGGTGGCGAATGTGACGATAATGTTGTTGTTGTTGGTGGTGGTGGTAGTGGTGTTGTTGCTGCTGCTGGTGTTAGAGTGGGTGATAGTGGTGGTAATGTTGTTACCGCTGCTGCTGCTGTTGCTGTTGCTATTGTCGTTGAGGTTCACTTATGATATGTAGGGGTAATTTAAAGAATGTAGTGATTATGGCGAAGGTTGCATCGCTTGCGTTGTTTAACACCAGGTCCACGCAGATCGAGCAGACCATTGATCAAAAGGGGTAGTAATGGTGCTGGTGGTCTGGTAACGGTGAGGCTTATGGTGCTGGTGCTGGTGGTGACGGTGGTACTGATGGTGGTGGTGGTGGTGGTGGTGATGATGATAATGGTAATGAGCGTTGTGGTACTGGTGCGATTGTGGCAGAAGGCACAGTTGAGCTAATTGTAGTAGTAGTTGTGGTGGTGGCGGTGGTGGTGGCGGTGGTGGTGGTGGTGGTGGTGGTGGTGGTGGTGGTGGTGGTGGTGGTGGTGGTGGTGGTGATAGAGGTGCTGGTGCTGGTTGTGGTGGTGGTGGTGAACGTTGATGTTTTTAGCTCAAAATTTACACGCTTTTATTTATAGTTCTACCTGCTTCGAGATTCACCGTTCCAAAAACAGGAAACTTACTTGGAGTTTCTAAATCTTTATGATATGAACAATATACAATTCTCGCTAGGGCGGCGATCTTGCAGATTCGTTAGCACGCCGGGGGAAATGCGTAGCGGTATTACGTTTACCGTTACGTTCTGAGTTCAAATTCCACCGAGGTCGACTTTGCTTTCCATCTTTTCGGGGTCGATTAAATAAGTACCAGTTACGCACTGGGGGTCGATGTAATCGACTTAATCCCTTTGTCCTTGTTTGTCCCCTCTATGTTTAGTCCTATGTGGGCAATAAAGAAATAAATATATAATTCTTGCTAAGAAGAATAGTTTCTTAAATGGAGTAAGCAATTCAAAGGATTGCTTTGGTCCATCTGTCATTTTACAGATGCGGGTTCGCGTCTTACGTGCAGCGTTCGAATTTTTATATTCGAATAGTTTTTTTTTCTTGTTTGTTTGTTTTTTTACCTCAAATTATATGTAATTATTTAAGATGGCGAACTGGTAGAATCATTAAGCACGCTGGACAAAATATTCCGCGGCATTTCTTCCGGCATTACGTTCTGATTTCATATTCCACCGAGTCGTCTTTGCCTTTCAACAGTCAGGTACTGTGAAGTCGAACTAATCAACTAACCTCCACCTCCCAAATTTCTTTAGCTGTATCTGCTTCGAGAATTATTTTACATTCTCGAAGTTTCTAAAACCTTACAACGTCAGCGACATACATTTCTTACTGGAATGAATAAACCTCCTAAAATTGACAACGAAATACAAACGATAGCT
>NC_142933.1:91819128-91841628 GCF_046866305.1 Octopus bimaculoides
CGAAAGCCTTGCGAGTATTCTTGTGATGTTTGTGCTGTCCACCGCGCAAACGATTTCTTCCAACTCAGGTGGAATGACCTCCTGCCTTTACTGTTAGTGAAAGACGTTTGAGAGGAATAAGCTAAGACATGGGTCACTGGTCTTGAAGAACCCGATTAGAATGGTGTTAGGTCCAAAGGCACCCAGGGCATGACTGACCCCGTCCTCAGAGAGTAACATGAGTCACCTGTGACAAACGAACTACTGTTGACTTATTGACAGTAAAGTGCCCGTTCAGAAGACTGTGTAAATACTCTCCACCTTTTCTTAAGCGTTGTCTGTTTGTCCGTTAAGTTTGCGACATCGTCTGTGCTCAGCACCAGAGATGAACTAGAGGTCCGTGGACCGAAGCCAGTTCTCAAAGCATCCGTTCTCTACATAGGACTGAATCTAATCTATCTTTATTTTCTTACGGTATCAAGAGTCCTACATCTGCCGAGGCTAGGCCAGGACAATCCTGAGTGCCGAGGTAAAATCTTCCCTTTCGATTTGAGCCCTTCTGTTATTCCTCTTACAGTTCACCAGATCGACAGCTTGTCCCAAGTCAAGAGGCTGGACTTTCCGGAATAGTGTACTCCGGACAGTATTAGCCATATACATATACGTATAGCTTCTGGTTAACTCACAGTGAGGACGAATAACATCCAGAAACCTAGGTCTGTAAGTATCACGTAAGGCTAGAGATGCAGGCAATGACCTCCCTTGCAAATGCTATAAGAACACAGACTGTGTGTCGACAGCCAGCTGGAAAAGATGTTTTCCTGAGGCTATAACAACAGTAACATCGTCCTATATAGGACTGCCACGTTCTGTTGGTATATAAGCATTACTCTCTCTCTCTCTCTCTCTCTCTCTCTCTCTCTATATATATATATATATATATATATATATATATATATATATAGTTTTCGGGAAAAGAACCAAGGTTCATGAAAATTAATTTAATTTTAATTTTTAATAAATTGATTTTAATTGAGTTTTTACCTTTAATTTTGGATTTTATCCCTAATATTATATATATATATATATATATATATATATATATATATATATATATATATATATATATATATGTATATATATATATATGTATATATATATATATATATATATATATATATATATATATATATATATATATATATATATGTATATATATATATGTATATATATATATGTATATATATATATGTATATATATATATGTATATATATATATGTATATATATATGTATATATATATATATATATATATATATATATATGTATATATATATGTATATATATATATATATATATATATATATATATATATATATATATATATATATATATATATATATATATATATATATATATATATATATATATATATATATATATATATACGACGGGCTTCTTTCAGTTTCCGTTTACCAAAATCCACTCACGAGGCTTTAGTCAATACGAGGCTGTAGCAGAAGACGCGGTGAAATTGTACCAGAAACATTATGGTTGTGAAGCAAACTTCTTGCCACACAGCTATGCTTGCGATAAGGTTGTCATTTGCAATATATATATTCATAAATTATGTTAATATCTTTGTTTTTATATGTTAATATTCGCCATTAGGTTTTCCTTTGCAATATCTATATTCAATGAATTACGTTAATATGTTTAGATTCTTATTTGTCGTATCCCCATTTAACACATGAGTTCATATCACTGCTTTAAAAAATTGTAAATATCTAGCTTTGAATTTATTTAAGTATAGATAAGCTTAACTAATTATTGAGAAATAGATTTTGTGTAATTATTGTTCTTGGGGGTGGGGGATTGCTTTATTTTTTCCTTTTTTCCTTTTGCTTTTTATTTTGAATGAAAGTGAGAGCTGAGCAAATAGAAAATATGCAAATAAAAAACTGAACCTTTCATATGAGAGGTGTCAAATGCCTGTAACGAACGTATTTAAAAAGGAAAGTTAATTAGTGACGAAAGAATTAATCGATTAAAGGATACGAAAGATATGTTTGACGAAGAATAAGACCATGAAGATGAAGAAAGAAAGAAAGAAAGAAAGAAAGAAAGAAAGAAAGAAAGAAAGAAAGGAAGAGTAGTCAGGGATACACAAATGAAAAAAGAAAGAGACGGAGGGACTAAAGGAGGATATGCAAAGAGTCAAGAATGAAGAGTTAAACAAACAGGAAGCAGGGTCAAAATAAACCCGTGTTTAGTTTTGTCGTTTCAGCTGTTTTATCTGAACAACCAATCAATCAGTTCTGTTTAAGATGGCAGCCATGCAATCTTTTGAGTCCTGTTTCTAGTATTTACATGCTTTATCTCCCGATTTCTCGCCCTTTCTCTCACGGTATGCACAAACACGCAGATACACACGTACACACACAAACATACACGCACGTACGCACGTACGCACACACACATACACACTTACACTCAAACACACGCACACACACACACACACACAAACACGCTCTCTCTCTCTCTCACACACACACACGCAAACACATTCACTCACACACGCACACACTCACTCACGTACAAACACACTCACATACACTCACACACACACACTCAAACACACACACACATAAAACACTCACTCACATGCACACATGCAAATACACTCATTCACACACAAAGACACTCACTCGCATAAACACACACTCACTCACACACAAACACACAGCTAGATAAATAAATAGACAGACAGACAGACAGACAGACAGACAGACAGACAGACAGACAGACAGACAGATAGATAGATAGATAGATAGATAGATAGATAGATAGATAGATAGATAGATAGATAGATACCCCTTCCATCTTGAATGACCATGAGATTGCACCTAGAAAGTTTCCCGCGGAGGTGCAAGTCTGGGCAAGGTTGTTTATGGAAGACCAGCAGTCGCCCATGCATACCAGCCTCCCCTCTCCACGAAACTCATCTTTACAGCTGAGTGAACTAGAGCAACGGATAATAAAGTATCTTACTCAAGAACACATTAGATAGATAGATAGATAGATAGATAGATAGATAGATAGATAGATAGATAGATAGATAAACAAATGTGAGGTTCCCGAGGGATTAAGAAATTGGATTAATCTACATTAGACTTTCTATAACGTACTTTGAGTGCAGAATTTGCTCCGACTCTTTACATTCTGAGTTCGAATCCCATTGAGAGCAGCTTTGGCTCTCATCCTTTCGAGATTGATAGAATAAAGAAGCGACGGCGTGGTTGTGTGATAAGAAGCTTGCTTACCTATTACATGGTTCTGGGTTCAGTCCTACAGCGTGGCACCTTGGGCAAGTGTCTTCTACTATGGCCTCGGGCCGACCAAAGCCTTGTGAGTGGATTTGGTAGACGGAAACTGAAAGAAACCTGTCGTATATATATATATATATATATATATATATATATATGTGTGTGTGTGTGTGTGTGTGTGTGTGTGTGTGTGTGTGTGTGTGTGTGTGTGTGTTTATATTTGTCCCCATCATCGCTTGACAACTGCTGTTGGTGTGTTTATGTCCCCGTAAATTAGCGGTTCAGCAAAAGAGACTGACAGCATTAGTAGTAGGCTTACAAAGAATAAGTCCTGGGTTCGATTCGTTCGACTAAAGGCGGTGCTCCATCATGGTCGCAGGTCAAATAACTGAAATAAGTCAAAAAATTTTTTTTGAAATAAAAGTCAACGTGGTGCTGTTGAGTTAGACATGGCCTGGCCCTATAGTGGCCGAAACGTATTACAGTTAACTATTTAGGTCGATGTCGTCGATTTTCGCATTCTTAAGAACTGATGGCCTTGAAATGATTACTTCTGATGAAATTAGGACCTGTTTAGGAAGGAAGCAGTTGTATGGAGGTCACTATTGTAAAGGAAAGGCGCTTACACTTTGCGGGACATTACTGGCGACCTAAACAAGAGCTGGTAAGGGACCGACTGCTACGGATGCCAAAGCATGGCCGCAGTCGAGCAGGTCATCCGACCACAACGTATGCAGATCAACTCATCAGAAACACTAGATGCCTCCTCGAAGACTTCTCTCAACTAATGCAAGGCCGAGACGAATAGCGTGAGTGGGTTAAAATTGTCTGAGCAAGCTCGACCAGATGATAGGTAGAAAGGAAGATACATTATGATCTGTTTATATGCTTGTTATATGTTTGAACAAAGTTTATATACCATCTGTGAGATCAAATCCGTTTGGCATCAAATTTATTTACTATGTATAAACAGCAATTGTTTCTGCTATATACAAGCATATATTCTGTCTGCATAGACGCTTGAAGGTGGTGTTACAGCATGGCCACAGTCTAGTGACTGAAACCAGTGAAATAAATAAAAGAATAAATACACACAGAAAACACGACTTTCAAACGTGAAGCTATACTCCCACATTCATTTGAATATGTGTATATATAATATATTACACACATATAAGTACATATACATATACGCCGATTATTAGAGAGTTCGTGGTTATAGCATCAGTGGCAGTAATGATAATTATCTCCCTTATCTACATCTGAACTCCTTTTGTTGAGAGGCTTAAACATATTTGCATTTGGATTTGAAGAGCTTTGCCTAGAAATTCTTTATTTCATCTGCTTGCACCAGTTCTGAACAATATTGGGTTGTGCTTATTGATAATGTCGCCAGCAAATTTGTTATTGTTATTATTGT
Source organism: Octopus bimaculoides (assembly GCF_046866305.1). Classification (NCBI taxonomy): domain Eukaryota; kingdom Metazoa; phylum Mollusca; class Cephalopoda; order Octopoda; family Octopodidae; genus Octopus; species Octopus bimaculoides. Next base: position 91,823,854 of record NC_142933.1, read on the forward strand.
TGTTGTTGTTGTAACAGTTGTTGTTGTTGTTGCTGTGGTGGTAGTGGTGGTGGCGGCGGCTGCAGCGGTGGTGGTGATGGCGGTGGTGGTTTTGCTTGTATTTGATTATACTGCTGCGGCTACTGTTGCCATTGTTAAGAGTCGGTGTGCTGTCAAGAATGAACCCAACTTTTAATATTTGCATTCTTAGTCTAAGCAAATATGCAAGCATATGTGAAAAGCACCTATGCATACACACACACACACACACACACACACACACACACAGCATTTACACCTAAACTAAATTGATGGACACGGAAACACACGAATACACGAACAAACAGCAGAGTTCACACAGCCATATTTCTCATACAAATACGTGCATATATAAACACATAAATTCATACATAGTTAATATTAGACTTATTACATTTCAGTACACACACACACACAAACACACACACACATACACACACACACACACACACACGCACGCGCGCACACACACACACACACACACACACACACACATGTCTGCGTGTATTTGCGTATTCCTGTGCAAATACACAATTTCGCACACAATATCAGACATAACTTAACAGAGATATATATATATATCCATGCTACCGACACAGACAGATGTATATACGTAAACACACACACACACACACACACACACACACACACACACATATATAAACTCCCTCCCACTCTCCTTCTCTTTCTCCTTCTCTCACGCACACACATTATATGAACGTACATATGTATGTAAATATACGTATGCACTGCCACGTATGTAAACTAATATACATATACATACATGCATATTATATATGTATGCGTGTGTATCTGTTATGTATGTATATATATATATATATATATATATATATATATATATATGCAGGTATAAATGTATATATATTTATGTACACGTGTATATATACATATATATATATATATATATATATATATATATATATATATATATATATATATATATATATATATATATATATATGCACGTATAAATGTATATATATTTATGTACACATGTATATATACATATATATATATATATATATATATATATATATATATATATATATATATATATATATATATACACTCATACATACATGTATGCATGTATGTATGTATGTGTGCGTGTGAGAAAAATTGTATATCATTGTACGAACGACCACGATCTAAGCTTTGTGAAAATGTAATCGGACAGAAATTTTAAAACTGTGAACAATGGAATTTTTCAAATAAGCAAAACATTTTTCTTCCTTGTTTTTTTTTTTTTTTCATCTCTTCTCTCTATTTCGATCATAACACTATCCTTATAAGGCAATTCAGTGAAATATACAACATGGCCACTATGGCAAAATTTAAACAGGTTTACGATTCGAAATAAGGTGTTTGTAGACAGTCCGCTAGTAGAAGAACATTCGGCCTCCAATTAGCATATGATGTGTGCAAACTTATTTTAGTTTCCGAATCATATTCCAAGGACACCCTTGTAAACTATATTCTAGGTCCCTATTTGAATGTCTTTTGATCATAAGAACGCTCACTCTGAACTGACCTGGGGTTAAACAGCAACTGTTACTGAGTCGACGTTGAAATACGATTATCAAAACGATAATACGATTTTGCCAAAGATTTCAGAGAAATCACGTTTGCATCTCATCTATTTTCTTTTTTTTATATCTTACTTGCTTTAGTTATTGAATTGCAGCCATGCTGGTGCACCGACTTGAAGAGTTTAGTCGAAGGAATCGACCCGAGTACTTTAGTTTTTTTTTAATGTCTGATACTTATTCTATCAGTTTCTTTTGTCGAACCGTTAAGCTACGAGTACGTATGCAAACTCAGTCCGGTTGTCAAGCAGCGTGTGGGAACTACCGCAAATACAGACACATGTACACACACATACACGCGCGCGCGCACATACATACGTACACACATACATACTTACATACATACATACATACATACATACATACATACATACATCAGGCTAAGTAAAAAATAAGCAACGTTTTGGAACATGAAATTCATCACAATATATTTAAACAATGTGGAAATCTTATTCATCAAAGTAAGTATCATTACAATTAACACATTATAAACTGCAGCGAACTGGCAGAAACGTTAGCACGCCGGGCGAAATGCTTAACAATATTTTGTCAGCCGTTACGTCCTGGGTTCAAATTCCGCCGAGGTCGATTTTGCCTTTCATCATTTTGGGGTCGATAAATTAAGTACCTGTTACGTACTCGGGTCGATCTAATTAACTGGCCAACTCCCCCAAAATTTCGGGCATTGTGCCTAGATTAGAAAAGAATTAACACATTTTTGCCAACGAGTTACAAGTTTGTTTATTCTGGTAACATAAAAATCTGGAGTTCTGGAGTTGATGAACTCTTTGAACACACTTTCAGCATCTGTTTGATTTTTGAATTCCTACTCTCGCAGGAAACAAAAAGTCGGTAGGAGAAAGGTCTGGAGAATGAGCTGGGTGGGGAAGGACTTTGTAGCCAAATTCCCTCAACTTCTGGAGCGTCGTTAGTAAAACATGTGGTTGAACATTGTCATGAAGAATGACTGGCTCTCTTCTTTTGACCAGTCTGAGATGGGGGTGTTGCAGTTCATTTTGGCAATTTCATGGCAATATGTTTCTGTAGCAATGGTTTTTCCGAGTTCTAAGAAGTTATTGTGGATGAGTCCAGCAGTACCCCACCAAACAGTCACCATATCCTTCTGTTTGAGGAGCTCGGGTTTAGAGAAGGTTTTTCACAATCATAGACGGGCGGAGTTCAAAGTAGACTCTAACAGGATTTGAACGCAGAACGTAAGTTGCTGTAAGTAATGTAATGTGGCCTTGTGGTAAGAAGTTTGTCTCCTAACCACATGGTTCCGGATTCAGTCCCACTGCGTAGCAGCTTGGGCAAATGTTATTTTCTATGGCTTCGGGACGTTCAAAGTCTTGTGAGTGGATTTGGTAGGCAAAAACTGAAAAACACCCGTCGTATGTATGTGTGTGTTTGTCCTTGTATCTGTGTTTGTCCCACCCACCACCACCACTTGACAACCGGTATTGGTATGTTTACGTTCTCGTAACCGAGCGGTTCGGCAAAACAGCCCGATAGAATAAGTACCAGGTTTTAAAAAAAAAAGCATGTACTGGGTCGGTTCATTCGACTAAAACCTTTTCAAGGCGGTGCCCGAGCATGGTCGCAGTCAAATGAGTGAAACCAGCAAGAATAACGTAACTAAATAGAGAAACGCATTTAATGTGGTAGTCTCTCATTTCTGAATCTCTTCTTCGCCACCTCAAAATCTATCTTATCTGTCCTCACCATCATTTTGGAAGAAGTACTGGCATAACTACAGAGTTCTACCCACCAGACTTTGGAAGGTCATAACTTTCAGAAAAATGAATATTTTTTAATGAAAATTTCTATGCATATTGTATTTATTATGTAGATCCCGAATATACAGAAATTTCCGGTGAAAGTGTTTTGAAATGGGGGTGGGGGACAATTTTCGGAAATTCCAAAAGAGTCCACTTAAATTCTTCTTAACTTCCATGAAAATTAATATTTTTTCGTGTAATTTTCTACAAATATAACTTGATGTATGTACATTTCGAGCATGTAGGAATTTTGAAGGAAACAAGTGCAGGTTATTTTTGAGAAGCGTTCCCCACTCGGTGGGGTTTCGGAGCAAGTCGTCCATAATTGTTTCATTTTTCTCTATTATGTGCGCATGTGCATCCGTAGATTTGTAATGAAGTAATACGCTGCTTCTGTTCTCTTCTACTTCTCTACTAGAAACGTTTACTTTGGAATTTACTTCTATTAAGAAAAAAAATCATGTGCATGTTATTTTTAACGTAAGTTTTCTTATGACGGCTTCCCTTTTCTGCTTATTACTTCAATAGAAATCTATGGATGCACATACGCACATAATAGAGAAAAATGAAACAATTATGGACGACTTGCTCCGAAACACCACCGAGTGTGGAACGCTTCTCAAAAATAACCTGCAGTTGTTTCCTTCAAAATTCGTACATGCTCGAAATGTACATACATCAAGGTATATTTGTAGAAAATTTCACGAAAAAATATTTATTTTCCTAGAAGTTAAGAGGAATTTAAGTGGACTCTGTTGGAATTTCCAAAAATTGTCCCCCACCCACCATTCCAAAACACTTTCACCGGATTCTACATAGTAAATACTATATGCATAGAAAATTTCATTACAAAATATTCATTTTTCTGAAAGTTATGACCTTCCAAAGTCTGGTGGGTAGAACTCTGTAGTTATGCCGAAGTACTGATATTGACTCAACTGAAATATATTCCGGTTACATTTAAGTTATCCTCGCGCCTTCTTGAATATAAAAAGTGTAGTCGACTCTGGCGGGATTTGTACACGAAACATAAGGTATGCAAGTAAATAACGACGTGACACATTGAAGTCGACACTCTCATCTACCGCACTGCAAGAGCAACCAGAAGAAAAAGAAATATGGGCAAAACATCTTATCACGCGTCGGTTTTCATATGGTTCCAATAGAGAAGGGATATAGCTATACGAATGCTAACGAATGTATGAACTTATGACGTGTGTGCGTGCATATTTATGTGTGTGTGTGTGTGTGTGTGTGTGTGTGTGTGTGTGTGTGTGTGTGTGTGTGTGCATCTACGTATCTATCTATCTTTCTATCTATCTATCTTTATTTATATATATATATATATATATATATATATATATATATATATATATATATATATATAAATAAATATATATATATATATTTATATATATATGTATATATATATGTATATATATATATATAAATACATGTATATGTATGTATGTATGTATGTATAGATAGATAGATAGATAGATAGATAGATAGATAGATAGATAGATATTATACACCTCGATAGCTATCTATTTATCTATCTGCGGAGCTGCTGTCTATGTCAGCTTTAACGCGTAGATAGTTTTGATTGGAGCACCAGATAAGGTCAAGAGATTTTAGTCTCGTTAGAGTAATTACTCTGACTGGACACTGCCTTTTCAGATAATTTTTCTTTTGTTTTCTAAGAATTCTTACGATGAATATGATGTCGGCTATGTGATATGAATAAATTTTGTTTAAGTGGTGGCAACAAATACGGCGGAAAAGCAAATTGTACACTTGCTGCATCGTATACATACGTAGATTAATACATATACATACATACATATATGTATATATATATATATATATATATATATATATATATATATATATATATATATATATATATATATATATATATACATACATATATATATATATATACATACATACATACATATATATATATATATATATATATATATATATATATATATATATATATATATATATATATATATATATATATATACATACACACACACAAACATATATATACATACACAGATACAGACACACACACGCATATATATAGAGAGAGATATAGATATATACATACACACGTACACGCACAATCACACGCACACATACACACACATGCATATATATATATAAACAGAGTTAGAGAAGAAATGTAATTCAAGACACTAAGTTAATACGAAGACAGATGTACAGACGGTGACATAGATATTCATATTTACGTGCTTATGTATAAATATATACTAAGTGTGTATGTATGTATGTATTTATATATATATATATATATACACACACACACACACACACACACACACACACATATATATATATGTAAATATATATATATATATATATATATATATATAATATATATATATATATCATAAGGACACAAAGGCTATAGCAGAAGGCACTTGCCCAAGGTTCCACACAGTGAGACTGAACCCAGAACCATGTGGTTGGTAAAGGAGTTACGACACAAAAACGTATAAATTCAAATGAACATATTTATCTTCTTCAATATATATCTCAGTATAAAGAATTCATTAAGAGGCTTAAATCAAAATTTCTTTACACATCATTCAGGAATAAATATAACATCAGAAAAAATACACTCCGTTTAAAAACACAAACCGTTCATGGCGAAAAAATTTCGCAATTACAAAAAACGAACAAAATTTTTAAAGTTTTAGCAAAAAGAACGCCATTACCTACATACAGGCATCCGCGTATGCGCCCGTACATACACGCACACACGTTCATACGCGCACACACGTTCATGCACGCACACGTGCACTCTCACATGTATATGTATGCATACACAAAGAAGCAAAGTTCACAAGTCATAAACACATGCACACACACACACATACACACACACACACATACATACACACACACATACATCCATATATATATATATATATATAAATATAAAAATATGTTAAAAAAAACCTCATTTTAAAATATATTATAAAATTATACATACATATACAAAAAAAACACCCTATACACATACAAACCAGCATACACACACATATACGCATACATACATATACACATATATATACATGTACATATACATATACAAACACACACATATACATACATACACACAGATATGCATATATACATATATATATACATATATATATACATATATATATATATATACATATACATATATACACACACATACAAAACATCACACACACACATATACACACATACATACATATATATATACACATATACATACATAAACATACATATATGTACATATATATATACATATGTATACACGTACACACACACATACATACATACATACATATATATATACACACATATACACATACATATATACACACATACAAAACATTACCCACACATATATATATATATATACACACACACACATACATATATATATATATATTTATATACATATATACATATAAGTATACATACACATATACATACATACACACATACATATACATACACATACCCATATACATATATACACACACATACACACATACATACACATATATACACACATTTTTCCACGTATACCTATGCATATGTATATACACTTGCACATGTATATGAACAGATGTAAATAGAGCAATAGCAGAACTAAAAATATTAAAACCCAGACCTTAATACCCGATCATAACAAAGTTCTGCTATAGGAGAAATAAACAATGAAATTATCTAAACCAAAAATAAGTATGTTTGCGAACGTGAACACATCTGAACCCATTATATCTTTGTTTATTAATTAGTTTATGCTTAGAAAATAGAATAAAAAACAACTCAAGATCGCACAAGTTGCAATACCTCCTACCCTTATCGTATGGGAAATTCCTCCCTATAATAGACCATTCTAACGAAAAGTTCTTATTTTGTTCTTTTAACCCCCAAATAAACCTACTAAGACTAGTACTAGCTATTTTACTCCTATCTCTAAACGTATTAAAGTGACATGAAATTCTCCTACAAATCTTATCCGAAGAACAACCCACATAAACACTAACATCTGTATCACTCTTAACCTTACACTGATGCACTATATTCCTTAATCTCACGTTCGGACCCTCAAACTTTAACCTCCTGGGATTAATCTCAGTTACCTCAATCTTAGAACCTATAATATTATTACCTAAGTGAGGGTCCTCATCCCTATTCATTCCATTCATGCCTGTCTTAAGAACTTTAGAATTATGTGCTGCAATAATCTGCTCTAGGTTCTTAGTATTGGAAAAACCAAACCTAACACTATGCGTATTAATAATTTTACCGTAACCAAATTTGCAGGGAAATGCTTACTAATTACCTTCCTAAACTGAGCTACCAAATTCGATTTAACATTTTTATCAAATGGTAAAATAAACCAAAGATAACCATCATTAATATTATTAAGGCCTTTTGCAAAAATTGTGAAATTTTTTCGCCATGAACGGTTTGTGTTTTTAAACGGAGTGTATTTTTCCTGATGTTATATTTATTCCTGAATGATGTGTAAAGAAATTTTGATTTAAGCCTCTTAATGAATTCTTTATACTGAAATATATATTGAAGAAGATAAATATGTTCATTTGAATTTATACGTTTTTGCGTCGTAACTCCTTTATTATTATTAATATAACCAAAAGGATCGATTCTTGAAGAGTCTGCATACCTTCACTGTCGTTTTTTTCTGCTATTTTGGTGATGATTTTTTGAGTTAGCTTACCAATTATTTTTGTTGGTAGTTAATTTATAATATATTGATATATATATATATATATATATATATATATATATATATATATATATATATATATATACATATGCGAGTGTACTTATGCGCGAATGTATGTATGTAGATAGATAGATAGATAGATAGATAGATAGATAGATAGATAGATAGAAGTTTGGTGATGGAAACAGGAAAAATAGAACCAAAAATATGAAAATATATATATTTTTATTAAGATTTAGCAGAAGCAAGAGTGTAACTCAAGGGCTAAGAGTTTGGTAAGTACCAACGCATGAAACTCACCGTTGCTTCTGCTAAATCTTAAAGATATATACATTCTTTTATTCCTTTATTCTTTTACTTGTTTCAGTTATTTGACTACGGCCATGCTAGAGCACCGCCTTTAGTCGAGCAAATCGACCCTAGAACTTATTATATCGGTCTCTTTTGCCAAACCGCTAATTTACAGGGACGTAAACACACCTGCATCGGTTGTCAAGCGATGTTGGGGGGACAAACACAGACACACATACATACATACATACATACATACATACATATATATACATATATATATATATATATATATATATATATATATATATATATATATATATATATATATATATATATATATATATATATACGACGGGCTTCTTTCAGTTTCCGTCTACCAAATCCACTTACGAGGCTTTGGTCGATCCGATGCTATAGTCGAAGACACTTACCCATGGTGCCACGCAGTAGGACTGAACCCAGAACCATGTAGTTGGTAAGCAAGCTATTTACCACACAGCCACTCCTGCGCCTATATATATATATATATATATATATATATATATATATATATATATATATATATATATATATATAAATTTCATATAAATATAGATTATTGTTATGTGTGTGTATGTATGTATGTATGTATGTATGTATGTATGTGTGTGTATATATGTATGTGTATATATATATATATCTATTCATCTGTGTATGTGTATGTGTGTATGTGTACATTACATGTGTAAATGTGTTTGTATCCACATTTTCAAAGGAAATAAGGAATAATGGTTGCCACACACAAAAGAAATATATACACAACAATAGTGGCCAGGATATTTAACAGAAAGCGTGAATCTTGATTGACAACGCCCCAATCTAAAAGATTGAACGAAAAACCTGTCCAAATTCTAAAACCAGAGGAAAAAAAAATATCGTTGAAAAGAACGCTTTGTGTCTTTTCATATTTTCGTTTAACACGCAGTCATCTCTTCACACCATGGAAAATGCATGAACCAGACGATACACGATAACTTTTGAAAATTCAATCCACGAAATTGAAATGAAAGGTTGCATAATGATAGAAAGAGAAATATCACTCTAACAGACTGATGTTGTTATTGTTATTATTGTTGTCACTGCTGCTGCTGTTGTTTTGATTTGAGTAAGCAGCAAGTTTGTCTGTGATAAAAGTTTAAAAACTTTGAAGTAATATGGGCCATTGCAGCAGAAGGAATATCTTGCCGGCGCTAGAAAAAGCGGGAGGTACAGAGCTTGAAACTAAGATAAGATAGACAGTGGCAAGTCTTCGCTATTGACCTGCTATCTGAAGGATTTTGTTGTTTGGGTCGAGACCGCCTTTACACCACCTGATGATATTTTGTCGAATTGGAAAGCACTAGTCGTAAATTAGCGACTGAATCTGGAAGATATGTTTAATAGTGAATAACACAGGCACATATATGAACATACACACACACACATATATATATATATATATATATTTAACATATATATACATACATATATTTTTTTAACACACCGAGCTACTTGGTAAAATTACTAATTATCAATTTTTACCCTGTGTCTGTATGAGTATATATGTATATATATATATATATATATATATATATATATGTTCATATGTGTGCCTGTGTTATTCACTATTAAACACATCTTCCAGATTCAGTCGCTAATTTACGACTAGAGCTTTCCAATTCGACAAAATGTCATCATTGCTTGTTTTCACTTTATATATATATATATATATATACAAACAAGATGGTATTTTTTCGAACTCAAGAGTTGCCGTTAGAACAACAAAAATACTGGATAAATTAACTTTACAAGGCGGAAAAATTTGTCAACGACCACCCATGGGACTCGAACCTATGTCCCTCAAAGGCACCGGTTGACTGCTTTACCATTAAGCTAAGCTGCTCGTTGACAAATTCAACCACCGAATTAGATTCTAAGTACTTTAGCTTTATAGAACAACCATTCGTGTAATACAACACTTCGCAAATATCGCCTTGGAGTAAAACCACCAATAGAAGAGAATATGAGCAAAGACTGCGTGTACTCCATCCCATGCAGCTGTGGTAGGTAATACAAAGGCGAAACATGACGCCCCTTCAAAATAAGGGTAGACGAACATCGCAAAGTTGTGACACGAGGAGATATTGATAAATCAGGTATAGCTGATAATGTATGGAAAAATGGAGACTACCTTCCCCTGTGGGATGAAGTTAAAATAATAGACAGATAACATCACTGGAAAATACAAAAACTAAAAGCAGCAGCAAATATGTTAGAACACAACTTCCTGAGCAGACCGAGTGCAGATATGAGTAGCATATGGGAACCGGTATTAAGGAAGGATAGGAAAATATTATATTTATAAGCCCTAAAATTCACTCCATAATTGCCCACGGACATATGGCGTAGTGGCTACTAACCCCAAGATTCCGAGTTTGATTCCAAGCAGTGACCTGAGCAATAATAATAGCACCTTAGGAATGAGAACCTAGGTTCGAAATTTCCGCAAGACACCTGATGAAGGCTGGTGTGTATATCAGCCGAAACGTTGTGTTAACAACAAGCAAGATGCGGATAAACATCCGTCAAATGTAAATAATGTAAATAATGTACATTATTCCTCATCTCTTGAATATAGAACTGTATATATATATATGTATGTATATATGCATGTTTGTCCCCCATCATCAGTTGAGAACCGATGTTGGTGTGTTTACGTTCCCGCAACTTAGTGGTTCGACAGAAGAGACTGATAGAATAAGCACCAGGCTTACAAAGAATAACTCTAGGGGTCGATTTCTTCTACTAAAAGGTGGTGCTCCAGCATGGCCACAGTCAGTTGATCGAAACCAGTAAAAAGAATAAAAGAATAAAAGAATGTCGCTTCTGTTTTTAATCATTTATATTCTTCTGGTTTCCAGCAAAGCTACAAAGCTCCATATTTGATATCTAGATAATGAAAATGTATGTATGTATGTACGTATGTATGTATGTATGTATGCATGTATGTATGTATGTATGTCGGTATGCATACACATATACACACGCTCAGAGTTGATGGTACACGTCATCGTTACTCTGACTTTTTCGCTTGTGTGCGACGCATGCGTTCGGGTACAAATCCAAATTGATTTATCTCTTAGTTACCTGAAAGAAAACACACTCATGAAACTCATAGTTAAGAGAAGGTAAGCTCTTAGCTTCAGGAGGAGCAATTATCGCCTCGTCTTCTGGTTTAAATATTACACATATCGTTCTACAATTTCTCCTGCGCCCAAACTGGATATGTATTTCTACAAATCCGCCATTGCTGACTGAATTCTTTTTTTTCTTTTTTTGGTGGTATGAAAAGGCTATATTGTTTTTCGAGAGGCGAAGATAAATTGACTTTCTTTTTTGTTTTGTTTTTCCTTTTTTTTTTTTTGTTCGATAAAAGACAAGAGGTGCCATGAGGTTTTCAGATACTTAAGCAAATTCATTTGTCACAAAGCTCTGCTAGGTATACGTCTATTCTTTTATTTGCTACTAGATAAATCATAAGTGGAGGCGCAATGACCCAGTGGTTAGGGCAGCGGACTCACGGTCATAGGATCGCGGTTTCGATTCCCAGACTCCGGCAGAGGATGGTGGCGAATCCTGCTGTACTCTTCCACCACAACTTTCTCTCACTCTTACTTCCTGTTTCTGTTGTGCCTGTAATTCAAAGGGTCAACCTTGTCATACTGTGTCACGTTGAATATCCCCGAGAACTACGTTAAGGGTACACGTGTCTGTGGAGTGCTCAGCCACATGCACGTTAATTTCACGAGCAGGCTGTTCCGTTGATCGGATCAACCGGAACCCTCGACGTCGTAAGCGACGGAGTGCCAACAACAAATCGTTACTAATATCTAATAACTACTTCAATGTTCGTGCTTTTTGCCAATAAATCTTTTTTTCTTTCTTGTTGTAAAATGTTTACATTTTGTATCTTTAAATTACATTTCTTTTTATTTTATTTATTTTCTGCTTTCTGAGCTGTTTGAATTTCTTTCTTTTTTTTTGTTGTTCAGTGTTATCGCTCTTTCAAGACGACGCCATTTTTTTTTTTTTTTTTAACCCTTTTAGGGTGAATGTAAAACACCAACAATTAAGATTTAAAAGGTCTGAAAATGACCACCAATTTTTTTTTCCTTCTTTTTGTATGAGGAAGATATCCAGATACATTCCAGAAGATTTCTCTGGAGGAGATTGCGAAATAAAAATGGCCCTTCTATCTCCTCACTTCATTAACAGAGTGACAAAATTCACACGTCTTTCCACAAGAAGAAGAAGAAGAAGAAGGAGGAGGAGGAGAGGAGGAGGAGGAGAGGAGGAGGAATGCCGCTAAGTATTTTGCCTGGCGTGCGAACGATTATGCCAGCTCGCCGCCTTCACTGCTTTATTAATATTAGCGCTTAAAAAAGGCATTTATCGTTACTACAATTTTGACTTCTGTCTTTAAGGAAATCAGAGTGCCAAATACTCCAAAATCAAACTTCCATTTCAGTTTATAACGTAACTTATGATGCCATTAATCGACAAGTAAATGACTTTTAATTTTTCGATCCCTAGGACTCATTCATAAGGCCGGTTACCTAGTTACCATGGCGTATCAGTGACCAAGATCGCAATATTCCCCTTGAACGGAACGCTGATCCGTCGCAGAGTTCAAGGCTGATAATTTTGAGGTGTGTGTCGGGTGGTGGTGGTGGGGGGAGTTGATTATATCGACACCAGTACTTCATTGGTACTTTATTTTATCGAACTCGAAGATATGAAAGGCAAAGTTGACCTTGGTAGAATTTGAACACAGAACGGGAAAAGCTGAAGAAACGCCACTTATCATTTTGTCCGACGTGCTAACAATTCTACCATATCACTGCCTAATAAGGGCATTTGTAAACTCCAAATGATTCACATAAGTTCTTCAGGGTCTAATTAAATCTTTGGAAATGAGGTATCAAGCAGTTTCTTCGGCTTTATGTTGTTTTGGTTTTCTTAAATAGATTATAATAGTTTTGTATATAACGCTCTGGAGAACATTTGAATACTATGATGTCAGCAGATCGACAGTTGCTCATCTATCTACTATCTACTAGCACTTTTAAGAATCGATGCTACTATCACTTTCTGTAAATTTTTGTTTCGTTTTCAAGATCAAAATTGGTCTGTTTGAACATTTTAGGACGATTAACAAGAATGGCTTTGCTACGATTTTAGAGAAAAACCTGAAGCTCAACACTGTCTTGGATGATTTGAATTTATATTAAGGCAGCTTAAAGTATGGGTTAATTCTTAGTGTTGTTAATATTATATTGGATATACCGTTTAAAATTAGCAGTTGATTAGAAGAATATTTCTAGACGTAACTTTTTCTCAAGCTGAGAAACATTTTCGCTAGATAGTGAGTTTATTCACACACACACATACACACACGCACACACATACACACACACAAACACACACACACACACACACACACACACACACACACACACATATATATATATATACACACACATACAAACGAATATATGAATGTATTTACATGTATGTGTATATATTTAGGAATATATGTACTATGTATATATATATAAATATATGTGTGTGTACACACACACACACACAGAGGTGTGCAGGTGTGAGTGCGCTTGAACAGTTGCTTTTACACAAGGGTTTGATTTATAATAGTGTGTATAAACGTTTGTTTGCACATGCGTATTTATATATTTATATTAATATATAGCTGTATACACACACACACACATATATATGTATATATATATATATATATATATATATATATATATATATATATATATTTGTATATACATACACATACACACATATATGTGTATATTATATATATATATATATGTGCGCGTATATATTATGCATTTGCCTGTGTACATGCTTCTATGATAAGACACATCTGATTGTATTTCAGCTGCCATATTGAAGGCCACCAGTAGAATCTATTTCGTATCAAGTCGCCACCGCTCGTTGAAAAGCCAAGATAAGTCTGAATTTATGGATTAGGAGAGACTTGCAACCAAAGCATATTTCTACGTGTGTATTCGTGCGCGTGTATTTGAGAGAGAGAAAGACAAACAGAAAACTTGTGTTTATATATCTGTATATAGGGATGAGTGCGTATGGTTATATCTGTATGTGTGTCTGAGGACAAGGATAAATGTGTGTATGTGTGTGTGTGTCTGTACAGTGATGTATGTGTGTATTTTTTTGCATATGTATATGTTTAAGTGTATGAATATGCGCATGTGTCTCATTGTGTATGCATAGAAGTGCGTGTGTACAGTAATATATATATGCATATATATATTTGTGTGTGTGTGTGTGTGTGTGTGTGTGTATATACTTATGAGTATTCCTATATATCAAGAAGTTTGTGTGCATGTATATATGTATGTATGTATGTATGTATGTATGTATGTATGTATGTATGTATGTAGGGATGCGTACGTAAGCGTATGTTTGTATGTGTGTATGTAGGAGTCAGCGCATCTCTAAGGAAAGCATTCTAACCATGCATGCGTGTGCGTGCATAGTTAGAATGATGAATATATGTGTATGCGTTTCCGTATATCGGGAAGTGTGCGGACGTGTAGGGAAGGATGACTGCGTAAGCGTGTAGGTGTATGTGTAAGTGCATGTGTGTATGTATGTGTGTGTTTGTATACACGTATGTTTTAATATTTACCCATATGCGTGTGTGTGTGTGTATGTGTGTGTGTGTGTGTGTGTGTGCATGTGAGTGTTATTGTATAGGAACGAATGTATGTACATGTTTGTGTTCTAAATGACTGCGGCTGCTCTGTGTGTCTGTGTGTCTGTGTGTGTGTGTGTGTGTGTGTGTGTGTGTGTGTGTGTGTGTGTGTGTGTGTGTGTGTGTGTGTGTGTGTGTGTGTGTGTTTTGTTTGTTTCAATTTCTAATGGAGACAAAATTCTGTCACCAACGAAAATCCACAGCGAAATTCTGATTTTTGTGAAACGATTACTATAAGCAGAACATTAGATTCAGTCTCCAAAGATCGAATGTCGTTTACAATTTGCTGTTCAGTTGTTTCACGTGTAATGTAAATTTACAGTTTATTCTCGTGTGTAAGCTGCACTCGTGTATAAGTCGCATCCCGAATTTAGTGGGATTTTTATTTTTATCTGTTCATAGTTCCAGTTTTGCCCTTTGTATAAGTCACGGCCCATTTTTTTTTCTGTTAAATTCAATACAAAATAACTTATACACGAATAAATACGGTAAATGGCAAATATCAAAGGGACACCGTAAAATACCAATAAAATGTGTCCAGTTTGCTTACCAACCACATGGTTCCGGGTTCAGTCCCACTGTGTGACACCTTGGGTTAGTGTCTTCTACTATAGCCTCGTGCCGACCAAAGCCTTGTGAGTGGATTTGGTAGACGGAAACTGAAAGAAGCCCGTCGTATATATATATATATATATATATATATATATATATATATATATATATATATATATATATATATATATATATATATGTATGTATGTATGTATGGATGGATGGATGGATGGATGTGTGTATGTGTGTTTGTGTGTCTGTATCTGTCCCTCCAACATCGCTTGACAACCGATGCTGGTGTGTTTACGTCCCCGTAACTTAGCGGTTCGACAAAAAGAGAACGATAAAATAAGTACTGAGCTTACAAAGAATAAGTCCTGGGGGCGACTTGCTCGACTAAAAAGGCGGTGCTCCAGCATGGCCGCAGTCAAATGACTGAAACAAGTAAAAGAATAAAAGAAGTAGATAAGAAATGGTTGAGAACAACTGCTGTAAATACTAATATATTTGTTGTAAACAGATATATTTCATTTCTGTTCAGTTCCAAGATCTTATATTGGTGACCAACGACGCTTGTATCCCTCTTGTTGTTTTTGTTTGCTTGTTTTTTTTTTTAGCTTACTTTGCAACCACGAGGTTTCGAGTTTAGTCGCAATGTGAGCGGCGCTTTCTGTTATGGTCCTCGGGTTCACCAATGCTTTGTGTATGAATTTAGGAGACGGAAACTGTATGGAAGTCCTCCATATGTATGTATGTATGTATGTATGTATGTATGTATGTATGTATGTATGTATGTATGTATGTGTGTGTGCGTTTGTGTGTGTGTGTAAGTGTGTGTGATGTGTGTGTGTTATGTGTATGTTTGCTCACCATACATACACACATACATCGTTTAACAACCGGTGTCAGTTTGTTTACGGCACTATAACATTGTAGTTCTGCGATGATCCATAGAATAATTACTTGTAGTTCTGCGAGATCCATAGAATAATTACCAGACTTAGAAAGAAATATGTCGATTTGTTTGACAAAACCCTTGAAGGTAGTGCCCCAGTATGGTCGTAGTCCAATGACTGAAACAAGTGAAAGAAGATGAAAGGCAATGTTTCCTGTTCTTTCTTACGAAAGTAAAGCGGTGCCATTTGGGAATGATATGATTGCTGTTTCTAACAGGTCGAGTGACCACGTAGAGGTGCCGCAATTAACTTAGTATAATTACGTTTATAAAGGTTGCAAGCAAACTGTCATTTTTACGTTCGGTTCGGTGATATGTAACAACTCGACCAGAAACACGTCTGACTGGTGCTCTCCACACGACACACACACACACACACACACACACACACACATACTACCAAACTGATGTTCGGGATGAAGTGCAACTCCGCACTAATTCCAACCGCGCAAAGAAATTGGATTCTCTGCGTACGATTTGTGGTTGGATAGGTTTATGCAGAGAAGGCGGACTGCATTTGACAGTGAAACCAGAATGCAACAAGTTATTATAGTAAGCGTGTGAAAAGGTGACAAGTGTGTATACATACATACATACATAGATACATACATCCATCCATCCATACACACATACATATATATATATATATATATATATATATATATATACACACACACACATATATATATATATATATATGTGTATATATATATATATAAATATATATATTCTCTTTTACTCTTTTACTCTTTTACTTGTTTCAGTCTTTTGACTGTGGCCATGCTGGAGCACCGCCTTTTAGTCGAGCAAATCGACCCCAGGACTTATTCTTTAGAAGCCTAGTACTTATTCTATCGGTCTCTTTTGCCGAACCGCTAAGTTACGGGGACATAAATACACCAGCATCGGTTGTCAAGCGATGTTGGGGGGACAAACACACACATACAAACATACAC
>NC_142933.1:91854128-91856628 GCF_046866305.1 Octopus bimaculoides
AGGCGGAGCTCCAGCATGGCCGCAGTCAAAATGACTGGAACAAGTAAAAGAATAATAGAATAGAATCGCAAACGTATGCAAACGAAACTACGTTGAACAAAGATATATTCGTCGCTGTGTTGATCAGATGTAATGGAGGTTTGTTTGTTGATATATATATAATATATATATATATATATATATATATATATATATATATATATATATATTTGAATTTTTGTTCTGTTTTCACATGCATATATCTCACTGAGGCATAGTTACGTTCAAATATATATGTGTGTGTGTGTGTGTGTGTGTGTGTGTGTGTGTGTGTGTGTGTATTCTATTTTAATATGTACATCTCGGTTTACCTTTATGGCATTCAGTCATATGAGGAATTATATTGTTTATAAGTATATTATCGTTCTCGTCTTACTATTGGTTTTTCGAAAAAAAACTTTTCACAGATTTTGTACGGAAATAAATTCTCGACGTGTTTTACGTATACATGCATAGACACATAGATAGATAGATAGATAGATAGATAGATAGATAGATAGATAGATAGATAGATAGATAGATAGATAGATATCCAAAACCGTGATTCCAATTTCATATTTGAAAATTTTAAATATTATTTAGTGGCGAAGTCCTCTCCTAAAGAGATTTAGCTTGACATTTACGACATTCCGTGTTTGTTTACAAAATATCTTGTTTTTGCTTTGCGTCAACCACGAAGACATAAAAACGACTCTATTTCCAGCAAATATCTCTTAAGTGTCCTGCTGATGATGTGAATAGACGGGTAACTTGTTTCTTCTTTATCTTTGCTCTATTTTTTTTCTTGCATTTTGCTACTAGTGTTTATCTGACAGAAACGAGGCTATATCTAGAGTGAAAAAAAAAAATTATTTAATTTAATATATATGCTTTTGTTTACAGTTCATTCAGTACACGTTATGTGTGTCTGTATTATTATGATTGACCGTTGACTGAACACTATTCAATTTTTTTTCTCCGTGTTTTTCTCCTTGTCTCCGTATTCTTTCTGTTGAAGAGCGTAGCTCGAAACGTCAAAGACTTTCCGTATTCCCGAGCGTCATACTAATATATACTTTTGTTATTTACACCACCTGTCCTCGTCTGTTGTTATTTTTTGTATATTCTCCCATATATATATATATATATATATATATATATATATATATACCGTTTCGTTTTCCTGTCTTGTTTTCCGTCCGCCACTACCCTCCACGAAAACAATTTAATTTGTGTTCGTGGGAAGAACCATTTTAACGATGCGTACTGCCTTAATTCTTCGAAACGCCGGAGTTTTAATGGTGGCAGCTGATGAAGGGGATGTTTCTATGTGGCCTGCTTGTTTGTTGCACTTTGTTTACCATTTTTGTCCTTGTTCTTTTGCCACATCATGTACCCAGTTATGTATCTATATGTACATGTGGATGAACGTATATACATACATGTACATATATATGCATATACTCATATATTGTTTGTATCACGACAGAACGCACGCGTTACCTTTATACAGTAAGTTTTTAACTATTTTTCTAACCCGACTCTCTCTATTTCTATCTCCCCCTCTCATTCTTCCTTCTATTGTTCTTCGCCTCTATCTGTCACTACTTCTCTCTCTCTCTCTCTCCCTATCTCTTGTTACTCGTCCTTCGCCTCTCACCGTTACTACTACTATCTCTCTTTCTCTCTCTCTACCTCTCGTTGCCCACTTTTATTCTACTTCCTCCCCTCCTTTTCCCTCTGCTACTCTTTCTCTCCACACAGCCTTGGTCACGTGTGTGCGGCTGCTATTTCTTTTCGTTATTGGAATCACCAAGCTCGCACGTACTTCTTTGCCCCTCCTATACGTGCTTCACAGAGTTCGAGACATACACACTTCACGTCTGGCTGCACAGCCTTTTTGTTTGTTTATTTCACCGTTTCGTTTTCCTGTCTTGTTTTCTGTCCGCCACTACCCTCCACGAAAGCAATTTAATTTGTGTTCGTGGGAAGAACCATTTTAACTATGCGTACTGCCTTAATTCTTCGAAACGCCGGAGTTTTAATGATGGCAGCTGATGAAGGGGATGTTTCTATGTGGCCTGCTTGTTTGTTGCACCTTGTTTACCATTTTTGTCCTTGTTCTTTTGCCACGCCATGTACCCAGTTATGTATCTATATGTACATGTGGATGAACGTATATACATACATGTACATATATATGCATATACTCATATATTGTTTATATATATATATATATACGTATGTGTGTGTGTGTGTGTGTATAGATACACACACAGACACGCATATATATATATATATATATATATATATATGTATATATATATATATATATATATACATCTACATATACGAATGGTGTGTGCGCGTGCACGCATATTACTTGGTGTTAAGGGATCAGGAGGAGTTATCAGTTCCGGTGCCCAGTTATTCTGGATATAACAGTTAGTTTGATTTATGCAAAAAGAAGCGGCACGCCATG
>NC_142933.1:91859128-91866628 GCF_046866305.1 Octopus bimaculoides
AGAGAGAGAGTAAGAGAGAGAGAGAGAGAGAGAGAGAGAGAGAGAGAGAGAGAGAGAGATTGATAGATAGATAGATAGATAGATAGATAGATAGATAGATAGATAGATAGATAGATAGATAGATATTATCACAAGCGAGCTAATTGTGGAAAAGAAAGAACAAGTAGCAATAAGCCATACAACATACTGCTTCCGGATAACCTGTCTTGGTTTCCATACTCAAGTAGTTATATATTCTATATTCTTGTATTTTTTTAATAAAATTATCCCTCTAATACAGAAAGAGTTTGTTTCCTACATAAAACCAGACTCTTTCCTTCAAATTAACGTAACATCATCTAGATAGTCATGTGTGCATGTACGTATCATTTTTCTGTGAGTTTTATTTAAGTTCTCAGTGAGAGAGTTCAAGCTGGTCACTAACAAATGAACGAAACGTTCTCAGTGAAGAGGGTTCCGGTGTTTGTGAATATGTGGTTGAGTTGGTGTGTTGGATGAACTGTCGATACATTGAAGTGTGTACATCTATTCACATAAGAATTTCAACACAGGTACTGCAAAAGTATTGCGACGCATGGTCTTCATAAATGCAGACAGCTTTGAGTTCCATATTTTCCAGGGTCTACAGAAGTATTCTTTTGTTATTTTGGCTTTAGTCAAAGCACCAACGTTTCTCATTGATTCCGAGGTACTTGTAGCTTTCATCATTAGAGACAGAGGAGATAGACAAACGGTTAATGTACAGGTTCACTGCCTGGTCGATAAGCTTTCCTCCGTTGACTATCACATATGAATATTTATCTTGCCCAAACTCCATTCCCATATCAAGTGAGAATGATCTGACGTGTACTAAATGTATTTGATGTGTGTATGTATGTGTATATGTGTGGGAGATGTATTTACACAAATACACACACACACACACATATATATGTATGTATGTACGCATAATTAAGGATAACATCATTAAAAATTTTATGATTTTATCAGTGACCAGTAAATAATAAAAAAACATATCGGTAAAATCAATATGTAAATATATAATTATAAATATATAATTATAATTAAGGGCACTGAAGAAACAGCACCTATATGCTAGAAGTAGACGTTAAATGACGCTAAACCACTTTAATTTGCATTCCGTTAGCACAGGTTGAAAGCGAGAAAAATGGATAAAAACAGATTTACTAGAAATAATATGGTTAACTCTCAATCGACCAATTTCTGGTTTAGTAATAAATACTTTACCTTCGTCAGTAGGGTATACGGAAAGTACACCCTAGATAGATAGATAGATAGATAGATAGATAGATAGATAGATAGATAGATAGATAGATAGATAGATAGATAGATAGATACATTTCTTTTATTAGCCACACAGGGCTCAACAAAGATGGGACGAATACAATGTAGAGCTTTTCCTTTTAGGAGGGGGAAGGGAAAAAAAAGGAGGGGTGGGTGTCGATCAAAAGGGATCGTAGGAAGGAAAAAAAGGGGGAGTTCGATCAAAAGGGACCGAAAAAAAAAAGCGATCAATAGGGATCGTGTATCACAGTAATGTTCTCGTGTAAAAAGAGGGGAGGACAGTTTTGGTTTAGCCGTGGAAAGAAAAGCCTACGGAAAAGACCACGGTAACCTTCGTCAATATTGTCATTGCAGAAACTATAGTAGTAAGTGACTCTCTTTTGCCTTTTTGTTTTTTGTCTGCATTTTTTTTTTTTACTCCTTTATAGTGTTATGCTCAAGGTGACTCCGTCATTCACACGTGCCATCCTTGCTACATTCACCCATCTTTTTTTGATGCATTCACTAGACAAGACTTCCCTTTCTACTCTCACCTTCCTCTTCAGATGATACTTGAAGAAGTTGATGAGAGATTGCCCAGAGAGGAAAGTCTTTGTCAGACGCGTCCACCATACACATTCTTTCGCCGTAGCCACAAGTACGATGAAAATAGCTCTTCCTTCCCGTTTAAAAGAAGGAGGCGCGATAATATTCACGATAGACTCGGCTGATAGACCGACTCGTCCCACACGCGATAGCAGTTGTTCGACGTAAGCCCACAGCTCGGAAATGGTGGGACACTGTACGAGTGCGTGCAGAACGGTTTCGTCGCTCCGCCAGCATCTCGGACAGGTCGGCCCCGTGTTTCTCGAGCCATGCCTGTAGAGCTTATCCCGAACGGGTAGAGCTTCTCCATAGCACTGCCAGGCCAGGGACCTCTGGAAGTTGTCCATAGGTCCCGGCCCGAAGGTCGTCTTAAACAGGCGGGTCAGGTATTCCTCGTCGACGCCCAGGTTCGCCCCGAGATCGTCGTCGTACCTTCCCTCTACTAATCCACTATAGAATGCGTTAGTTGTGATGCAGTTGCTCAAGGTTGACCCGGGTTGTTGGAGTTGCCGGAGAGCAACGCGACACTCGCGGTGCCATTCGCCCTTCTTCGGCCTCTTCTTGATCCACGACTGCAGTTCGGTCATGGAGACGAGCTGCGGGAAAGCGCACCGCACAAACGGTGACCACACCTGTTCACCGTTGTCTACGTAGAGCCGGAGATGTCGCAGTCTCAGCGCGTGTCTGCGCATCATCAACCACGGCATGCCCAGTCCTCCTTTTAACGGGTGTTGGCAGCAAACGGATCGCCTGACCATCGGAACACTTCCTTTCCACAAGAAGCGGAAGAGGATGCGCTCCAGCTTGGTGGTGGTAGGGTCGGGACAAGGAACGACGGTTAGGCGGTAGTAGATGACGGACGCGATGTACGTGTTCGCCACCTCCGCCCGAACTTTTAGGGAAAGCTTCCTCTCGGCCCATTGCCGGGCTAGAGTGGCCACCCTTCTCGTTATCTCGTCCCAGTTCTTCTCCGTTTGGAGGTCTGGACCAAACCAGACTCCGAGCAACTCAACCGGACCGTCAGTCCAACGTCCCACGACGGAGGCGCTGCTTGACGGCATGGGCTTGCTTCTCCAGGTGCCGAGCCGCAAGCCCACTGACTTATCCCGGTTGATTTTCGCTCCCGTTACCACTTCGTAGTCTCTCAGTGTCTCGCCGACAAGCTCGATGTGCTTTTGGCTAGACACTATGACGGTGACGTCGTCCGCGTATGCCGACACGCTCGTCCCGCATCCCAACTCTCGCGGGATGCCCCTCAGCGTCGCCAGCTTCCGCAGTAGTGGCTCGAGAGTCAACACGTACAGAAGCGACGAGAGGGGGCATCCCTGACGAACCGAACGTGCAATGTCGAAGGGTCTTGATAGATGCCCATTGACGCGAACTACCGAACGGATGCCTCTGTACAGGGCAGCCATCCAGCCGCGGAAAATGGGACCGAAGCCGGCCGCTATGAGGACAGCCTCCAAGTATTGATGGTCTACCCTATCGAAAGCTTTCGATTGATCTAAATTGATCAGGGCCCCACCCATGCCAGGTTCCTTAACTACCCGCTCTATGATGTAGCGCATCAGGTGGAGGTTGTCATGGATGCTCCTGCCTGGCACGGCGCACGTTTGCGCCTTGCCGATCAGTTTCTCGATGACAAGCGCCAACCGCTTGGCTAACACCTTGGCCAAAATTTTCAGGTCTGCATTGAGCAGAGTGATGGGCCTAAAGTTATCTATGATGTCCCCCTTGTTTGAATCTTTCTTCAGCAGCGTTACGGCTCCTCGGCTCACAAAACCGGGAATGCTCCCGTTTAGATAGATAGATAAGCAGGCAGCTAGCCATAAAAACGAACATACAAATCGACAGACAGACAGATAGACAGACAGACAGACAGACAGACGGTTATACAGCTCGCCAGACAGATACGCATTCCAGATGAAAAGGAAGTCTACGATGAAAACTTCCAGCCTCGCAAAATGTTCATCCAATATGATCCCTCCACACTTAACTACACCATCTTTTTTCCGTCCCATCTATCTTTCATTCACCTTTACATCCAACACCACCACCATCATTGATCCTCTAGCTAGAAATAAAATGCACTTGAATAATCATTGGCTAGCGAACATCCATCAATGTTTATATGGACATTTAGGACAGCTTGGGCACCGTCTTGGAGGACATCGGAGCGTAAATAGATTTAGAGACATTTTGCTATAACTTCATATATAGATGAGCGAAATAATTGCTGATCAAATTGTTTTTTTATCTATCTATCTATCTATCTATCTATCTATCTATCTATCTATCTATCTATCTATCTATCTATCTATCTCTCGGTCTATCGCGTTATCATTTTCTCATTCATACACAGAAACAGAAACATACACACAAAAACACACATATATACACAAACACCGACCCACAATGCGTCCATACACACACTTACACATACGCATGCATACACATATATACATTATTATTTATACATAGATAAATAAATAGATAGAGAGAAAGACAGACAGACAGATAGATAGATAGGTAGGTAGATAGATAGACATGTATGTATGTTATATGCATACGTGTAAATATATTCATATATATACGCGTGTGTGTGTATGTGTGTGTATGTATATATATATATATATATATATATATATATATATATGTATGTATGTGTGTGTGTGTGTGTATCTCTCTGTGTGTGTATCTGTGTGCGTGTGTGTGTATATATATAAAAAAAGAGCGTATGCTCGAAACATTAATGACTTTTTCTAGTAATTTCCATTTCTTGAGCCTAAACCTAATACACACTTTTCTTTTTACTTCGACCTCATGTTATTTATAATTTCTGGCACCATATATACATTTGTGTGTGTGAGTGTGTGTGTGTGAGTGTGCGTGTGTATGTATGTATATATATATATATATATATATATATATATATATATATATATTCTGGCTTTTTTTCATTTTCCTATATATATATATATATATATATATATATATATATATATATATATATATATATATATATATATATATGATATATATACATATATACATATATACATATACATATGTATATTTGTGTATACATATTTATATATATATGTATATGCATATATACAATATACGTACACCGACCTCCATGCACACACACATGTGCAGATATACATTTGCGTAAATACATGTATATGCACATATGTGTATTCAAATTAACATGCAGCAATATATATAACTCTACCCATTCATAAATTCCAAGTGTGCCTAAGTGCATGAATGAATAAATACACACACACATAAACAGACACCATAACATATATTCATGGAGACAGCTAAACAAGAAGACAGGAAAGAACACATACATGCACGTACAGAAGTTTAACTGTCCATGCATATGGTTAACTATTCACCAAAACAAAGATAAAGACATTATATATCAAAGTAGTAACTTTCGTCATAATATTCATACATACATACAGATATACATGTAAGTATAAGTTTGCATGTTGATACTCACGTACGAATACAGATTGCGTAATGCATATGTACACACTTAAACTCAGATAGAAAACATACCCATACGTAAACACACAAACAGACGCATATGCACACTCATTTATACTTTCTTTTGGTGTTTCACTTTGTCTTCTTTTAGTTATCTTTTTTTCCTTCTGTTTCTTTCAATGTGTTTGAAGTCATTTTGCAGCGCTTTTTCCGGTCTTTAATTCATATAAATCATGGACTTCTTTCTTTAGCTTTCGTTTTCATTCCGTATTTTGAAGTCAAGCAATTTCTATGCGACTGAAATTTTTGGTCGATTGTTTGACTAGCAATTATCCGGTGCTTATTTAGCAAGACATTTTTTCACTTCCGTGCAAACAAGGTAGGATAGTAAAGGAATCAGATTGTAAGAGTACCGCTCTCATTCCATCGTTCTCGTTCATAGATCTCATTGACTCTGTCACTTAGATATTTCTCTCAAGCTGAGTGTATATATGTAGAATCAGTAGCCATGCTTGACCGCTAAATCTACAAGTTTTTTTCATTCTCTCTCTGTTTATTTTCTCTCATTCCTTTCTACTGAAGAGCGTAGGCTCGAAACGTAAAAGACCTTTTCATTTTCCCAAGCGTCAAACTACTACACCTGCTTGTTGTTCATACACCTGTCTTCGTCTTTTGTTTTTCAATAAATTTCAGCTATATATATATATATATATATATATACACATACATATATGCTTTATATATATATATATATATATATATATATATATATATATATATATATATATATACATATATATATATATATATATATATATACACACACACATATATGCTTTACCTTCTCTCTCTCCTTCTCTCTCTCCCTATCTCCCTCCCTCTCTCTCGCTATCTCCCTCCCCCCCCTCTCTCTCTCTCTCTCTCTCTCTCTCTGCAACGCATTCCAACTCCACTTCTCACTACCACCACTAATTATTATTATTATTATTATTATTATTATTATTATATTTATATCATATATATATATATATATATATATATATATATATATATATATATATATATATATATATCATATATGTATATATATATATATATATATATATATATATATATATATATATATATATATATATATATATATATATCATATCTGTACGTATATATATATATATATATATATATATATATATATATATATATATATTATGTGTTCATGCGTCTCTGTGTGTGCGTGTGTGTCTGTGTGTCTCAGTGCGCGCGCATGTTCACTTTCTTCCTTCAATCATACAGTGCATTTCTCATTTCCGGTGGTGATCTGTGAACTTAATAAAATTCATTGTGAATTTCCAAACCACGTAAACATATAGCAGCATTTTTTTTCTTTTCAATTATAAATCAAGATTTCATTTTAAATCTTCAGATATTTTCTCAGCGAGATTGTATAATATGGAATCACCAGAGTGTCAGACATGTATTCTCTACGTTATTGTTGGAAGTAGTGGCTAAATATCCATTAGATTTCATTTTGATATCGTGGAAATGAAGGGACACATTGGCCAATGTAGTCACAGCAATACGCAGACATTCTCTAGCCACTGTCGACTTCACAAATGCATAGAACTACTGATTGGTCCAATGGAAACTTGAAAGTAACGACGCTATTGTTCACAAGTTAACTAGTATATATTGTTGTTGGCACTCCGTCGCTTACAACGTCGAGGATTCCAGTTGATCCAATCAACGGAACAGCCTGCTCGTGAAATTAACGTGCAAGTGGCTGAGCACTCCACAGACACGTGTACCCTTAACGTAGTTCTCGGAGATATTCAGCATGACACAGTGTGACAAGGCTGGCCCTTTGAATTACAGGCACAACAGAAACAGGAAGAAAGAGTGAGAGAAAATTGTGGTGAAAGAGTACAGCAAGATTCGCCACCATCCCCTGCCGGAGCTTCGATTGCCTCGATTCCGGTCTGGGAATCGAAACCGCGATCCTATGACCGCGAGTCCGCTGCCCTAACAACCGGGCCATTGCGCCTCCACACTAGTATATAATATAAAAAGAAAAGAACAAAGTTAGAAGTACTCGAGAGAATGACGGGATGGTCA
>NC_142933.1:91874128-91881628 GCF_046866305.1 Octopus bimaculoides
TAAGTATTACTGGGCAGATAAATGTGTACAAAATTCTACTTATTCCAAGTGGCAGAACAGCGGAAGAGGTCTTATGGTGGGGGGGGGGCATAGCTGTCAATGGGAAACTTCTACTTGTCATCATGGATGGCCGTTTCAGTAGTGCACGATACATCGATATGTAGGACGGGGCTCCCATTGACGAAGAAGGAAGAAGGCTCCATTGCGAGAACTTCATATTCCAACAGGACAATGCTCTTATTCATAAAGCAAGGGCAACTGTGGATTTGCTCCATGCAATTGGGGTTGAAGTCATGTGACGGCCAGCAAGAAGTTCTGACTTTAATCCTATGGAGAATTCCTGTGGATATCTCACGAACGTTGTGTAAAGCGAAAGCAAGCAGTATTCGTCTGTTGATGAACTTGAAACAGCAATAGAGAAGGCCTGAGAAGAGCTCCCACTTGAACTGCTGCAGAAGCTGACTGGAAGTATGAAATCGCGTGTTTTGAAGTGATTCAGAAAGGTGGTGGTCAAACACACTATTGTTGATGTATTATTGCATGAGGATATCATTGAAATATATCATAATTTCCTTGTTTTGCATCATTTTTGCAACATTATTCAACCTAGCGTTATAGTTTTGAACAGCGGAGTTCTGGCTTCCAATATGTTTTTGAATTATTATCTAATTTGCTTTTTAATTTCCATAAAATGAAATATTGCAATGCCTTCGATTCGATTTCCTATCTAGAGATGAGTCTCGTGAATTTGGGTAGTATTGTTCGCCAGAAAAAAAAAGACAGACAGTGCTCTGGCTTTATAGATTCGAAAAGCAGTATACGAGGTCTGATCAATAAGTATCCGGACGGTTGCCATAGTAACGAAGCTAAAGCACGCAGAGTAAAGCTACTTGGCAAATATTGACCTTGGACCTCTGCTGTACATGCGCACTAATATTAACGTTCTAACTCACTTTATCTGTTTACAGCAGTGCTTGGAAGGAAGGTGTGTAGCGTGTGGTCGTCGCATTGATAATGACAGAGAAAGTTGTCATGGCGATACCTGCTCAGAGGCCAGTGAAAAGTTTCAGAAAGTGTATGAAGATGAGTGTATGAGCCGCACTCAAGTGTACGAGTGGTTCAGACCTTTCCAAGATGGCCGAAAAAATGTTGATATTAACGGATGTTCTGGGAGACCTGCGACCAGCAGAACTGAGAAAAACATCGCAAGTGTGCGTGCAGCTGTGAGAGGACATCGTCGATTCCCCATCAATGACTCATCAGAGGATATGCAGATTAGTTACGGTTCAGTTCAATCCATTATCACTGAAGATTTGGGTATGAGACGCATGTCTGGCAAATTGGTGTTAAAACTACTTTCAGCTAACCAAAAGGTCACTCGGGTTTCAATTGCACGAGATCTCTTTGATTGTGTTGAGGACGATGAAAACTTTTTGAAAACTTTGAGAAGACCTCTGAGCAGGTATCACCAAGCTTTTGGCAAAATTTGATGCAGATTCTCCGCTCAACTTTCTCTATCATTGTCAATGCGATGATCACACGCTACACACATTCCTTCCAAGCACTGCTGTAAACAGCGGAAGTAAGGTATAATGTTAAAACGTAGTGCGCATGCACATCAGTGTTTAAGGTCAATCTGTCCAAGGGGTTTCATTCTGCGTACTTTAGCTTCGTTACTATGCCAACAGTGCGGATACGTATTGATCAGACCACGTATATATATATATATATATATATATATATATATATATATATAATATATACATACATACATATATATATATATATATATATATATATATATATATATATATATATATATATATATATATATATATATATATATATATGTATATGTAAATATATAAAAATAAGAAGATAAAGAGAGTAATGGTAAGGTTGGAGAAGTATTTTATGGATAGAGTCTTACAGCTGTTTCTGGGAAGATCCAGTACTTCTCTTCATCGGAGACAGAAAAAATAAAGTAATCTATTATTATATCCATAGTCGGATATTTTTAGTATGAAGTGGTAAAGAGTGTGATGTGCTGAAAAGAGAGAACAGTACTTGAAGTGTAGTTTCATTCCAGTAGTAAAAATCCGTGTAGAAATCCGTGTAAAGTAATCCTTGTGGGGATAATCCGGAAATTTATGTTGGAGCGAAAGTTGATATAGCATAGATAGCAGAGGTACATATATTCCATATTGCGATGGATTTTTGCTTGTTTACTTGAAGAATGGCCAAGTCAAGTGAAAGTGAGCGGTAATTAGGTCAAGTCATGAAGACAGAATGTGAAAGGGGTTAGAGGAGAGATAGAGGTAGAGGGTGGTAGCGGTATATTTATGGTCAGTTGATCTTACAGGGTAGAGGGGATGAGCATATAGAGTGAAGGAGGAATAGGGGGATGAGGTTAAAAGGTCTAGTGAGTAGGAAGGAATGCGCGTGTGTAGTATATAGGTGGTGGGGGTATGAGTGATAAACAGAGATAAAGGGAAGGGATGGGTGGGAAAGGTAGTTAGTAGTATCATATTTTAGGATGCAGCCAAGCCTATTTATAGACGGTGGAAAGGGATTGAAAGGCGTGACGTAGTCTGTATGCGTTGGTGGTGTTCTTGTGAATTTGAGAGTAGAAGAAATAGATTTGGGGGTATATGTGTGGTGAAATGATCGAAAGGAAATAATCCTATTCAAAAGATGGTGAAAGATGGATGTTTGAATAGGTTGCCTGTGGGGGGTTGTGTGATTATGTTCCGTGATCGTTTGTGCAATTTTGCTTGTGATAGAACCTAAATGTGTGGAAAGAGCGGTGATTGCAGTTGCTAAACGCTTCGTTATATCGATTAAGTAGCGTGGGTGAATTGTATTTTAAAATATGGAACGCCTCCGTTAGGCAAAGCTTGCAATTGGAGCGCTGGCCCTGGTATGGAGTTCCAGAATCTAAGATGGACCATTTTAAGGTGTATTGGGTATTTTTGTTTTTGAGGTGATGAATATGATTGGCTAATGTTGTAGATTTACTGTGTTTGTCGTATCTAAAAGAGTGCAAATGGGCTGCGTAGCGATGTTTAAAGTTTTTAGTTGCACTTATGTACGTGGCAGTAGAGTTATGTAATAGATTTTTCACGGTGCATTTATATATTACATTGTATCTTACGCAATGTGTTTGAAGCGGACAGATAGTCCCGGAGCGACAGTTACAAGTGTAGGAGGCTAGAGGGTTGCGTATGCTTGTGGTTGAGTTATTATTATTGGAGGATATGTTATTGGGGGATGTGTAGGAATCTAGATCAATGGAATTATTGTTATGGCTATTTGTCCTATATATATATATACATATATATACATATATATATATATACATATATATATATATACATATATATATATACATATATATATATTCCATCAGAGTTTTGTTTGGGTGTCTTCTCTTTTTCTTTTTAATTAGTTAATGATGTTGCTTAACTAAGATACTGTCGAAGATCGGAGATGTTTTCTATGTGCCATCATCGAAGGTAACTCCTGTTGCTGAACAGCTAACATCCTGTCCAATCTTCTATAACCAGCTGATAAGCTATAAGCCCTTAAGCGCTAAAGACTAGCAACATTCATGCATAAGACTTGGGCGTTTTCCCGCACTCCATAGCAGTTAAAAACCATAATAAGTGACATTATTTTCCAGATTTTCGACACTAACACCCAGCTGATTCCTCTCGACAGATGCGAATTGGCTTACCCAGTGTTCCTTCAATGCATCTCTTTTCTACTGTTCAGTTCACTTAAAATTGCCTGCTCGAATGCCCTTGCGCATAACTCTGACCTTATCTAATATAAACGTAAGAATAGATTTGTTTATATAGATATGCAATTGGTACGTATGCAGACCACTGGGTTCGTACCTTGATTACATGCAATCTTGAGATTGAATGTCTTCGGTTATCGGGAGACGATAATCACAGAAGTATATTTATGTTTGTGTGTATTCAGAGAATGAGAAAGAGAGATTGAAAAACGAATGGATGAACAGATACAAGTCTTTGTGTATGTGTATGTTGTACATATATTACATGTACATATCTTTATTAGATGTAATTATATACCCACGCGCACAAGCTCACACACACACGCACACGCACACGCACACACACACACACATACACTCACACACACACATTTGTAGCACAACTATAACTTTACACCAGAGGCAGCGTTCGAATACCGCAAGCGATATTACCACTTTTTCCTTAGATTGATAGATAGATAGAGAGAGAGAGAGAGAGAGAGAGAGAGAGAGAGAGAGAGAATGATAGATAGATAGATAGATAGATAGATAGATAGATAGATAGATAGATAGATAAACAGACAGACGGATAGACAGACAGACATACAGATAGATAGATAGATAGATAGATAGATAGATAGATAGACACGCATATGTATATGAATGTGTATGTATATACATATATATATATATATATATATATAATTATTGTTGTTATCTCGTTATTAAATTTGTGTATGCGTATGCATACATGCATATATAGATATATATGTATGTATGTATGTATGTATATATATATATGTATGAATATACACACACACATACAAATAAATAGATGTATACAGACGTAGATAGATAGATAAGGAAACACGCACACGCAAACACAAACACACACACACTCACACACACACACAAGCATACACATGCGCGCGTACACTAATATAGTTTTCCAGTCCAGCAGATAATCATTCATAAGCTAAGCCAAGGATTTCATAACAGTGTGATTCCAAAGTGTTTATCCCAATAAATACAGATATATTTCACTGATTCTCTGATTCTATAATTCTATTTACTTAAAGTTTTCCACCTA
This sequence comes from Octopus bimaculoides, assembly GCF_046866305.1. Taxonomy (NCBI): domain Eukaryota; kingdom Metazoa; phylum Mollusca; class Cephalopoda; order Octopoda; family Octopodidae; genus Octopus; species Octopus bimaculoides. The sequence continues at coordinate 91,879,000 of NC_142933.1, forward strand.
GCAAGCACACATCAGTGTATCGTGGTGGCTATTCATAATCTACGATTTTCCCCTAGTTCTATCGATTTTTCATCTTTACTCTATCAAATTTCGATAAGACTTATTATGCAATTCTTTAATACCGTAGATTTTGATTTACCATTTAAACAAATGTAGATAATGCATTTTTCAATGTTTCTCGTGTTCTGTTGTTCTGCGATTTAGTAATTTTGCAAAACCCGAGGTCTAGTTACGAAGAGATAAGCATTTGGTCCTGTGTCTGTGATTGAATATAATGCTAAAGATTTTTAAGGAAATTCTTCGCCAGTTATCTTTAATCTAATCTGTAGTTATGTAATTCTGACATTTCAACTGGCATAGACATTTGGTGCCAGAACCTGCAGAAGAAGGCGAATGAAATTTCATATCGTGTACAGCTTCCGCAAAATTGTTAACGATTGAAGGGCAAAGAAATTGCCAATAATTGAAACCTCAAGCTGAAACCGAAAATTGAAACTGAAAAACCATTATCAAATATTTCCGAATTTTTTATGCAGCCTTGCGCATTACTTGTGCTATTTCTCAATTCGTCTTTTATCTTTTATCTTTCTTTCTTTTTCTTTTTATTTTTTTTTTATATACTTATTTCTGTCATTTGCCTGCGGCCATGCTGAAGAGAACGCCTTGAAGTATTTTTAATCGAACAAATCGACCCTAGTAAATTTCTGCTTTTCCCTTTTGCTTTTTTTTTTTTTTTTGAAATCTGGTACTGATTCTGTCGGTCTCTTTTACTGAAACGCTAAGATACAGAGACGTAAACAAACCAGCACCGGCTGTTAAGTGATAGAGGAGGACAAACGCAAATACAAAGATACGCACGCATGTATGTACGACGGGCTTCCACAAAGTTTCTGTCTACCATATTAGCAGAAGACACCTACCCAAGGTGCCAGACAATGCGTCTTAATCTGAAACTACGTGGTTGCAAAACCAGATTCTTAACGACAGTCATACCGGAGTCAAACAGAGAGAACAAAATCATAAATGGGAAAACCAACGGGTAATTCATGGTTTGGACTGTTCCATTGCATCACAAAAAGGGTTCCATGTTCTGTAAGATTTCTCGTTGGTGAGGTCTTTTTTCTCTTTTTTTTTTTTGTCAACGCGGAGTCAATTAAAACATTTATGACTTCCACTCCCAGGTCAGTGGCAATTTCTTTCTCTCTGTCTTCTTATCTGACATGGTTGGAATAACTTCCAGTTTTCCTTCTGCAACTGTATACAGCAGATTCATTAGACACATTTTCAGGAATGACACATTATGGTAATTGAAAAGAACAGATAGCCATCTTCTCCATGGTTCTTGTCCGTATGGTCGCTTATATTGATTTCATAACTAGATTATCCAAATTTTGAAAGACTCTCTATCTGTATTGTTCATTCATTTCTCGGTGACTCTAGCAATCTAAGTGAGATAAACTCGAATCGAAACCGCACCAAGATCTCAGTTCGAGTACTCCATCTGTGATGCTAACGCTATTGACTTCAATATACATAAACTTAGATAAACTTAGTTATGTTTCGACCAAAGATTGGTTTAACTTAATAGCACCACCTGTTTATGGTCTATTCAAGTAGTGAGTTCTTATTGAGTGAGTTGTATCCAGGTATGGGTGGCTTGTCTGGTCATTAGTATCGTCCATATACTTTTCGAGTTCAAATCTCGCCGGAACCATATTTGGCTTTGATCCCACCTCAAGCTGGAAAAATAAATACTAATTTTCTATTGTAGTTGATTTAATCAACTATTTCTTTCCTCTTGACGCTCTGTGTTTATCCAAAGTAGCCGAGATAGTTTAAAAAAAAAACATAATGGAAAATTAATCGATAATATGATCTTACATATGGCACAAACAAATCCAATGACTCAGTCTTCAGTGAGGCGACAGTAACAACAGTGGCTTCTAACTTAGGCAGCACAATAGTATACATTACAGGTTGAGGTATATAGACAATTGAATTACCAATATTTATTTTATCGGTTACAGAAGGATGACAGGCAAAGCAACGCTGGCGTGTACTGAAAATGAAGCATAATGCTTTGCAGTATTATGTCTACCTCTGCACCATACTACCTACTGCTCCACAGTTTTATCCACCAGACTGCCATTTTGACTACAGTCCTAATATTTTGTCTTCTGCTATTTTGCCAACCACTCCGCCATTTTTCCATTGCTCAACCTTTTTGTGAGTTATTCAACCATTTTGTATTCGACTGCATTAATTTGCCTACTGCTCTACTATTTTATCTAGTATTTTGTCCACCACTCTGTCATTTTGCTTATCACACTTCCGTTATGCCCAGCATTCCGCCATTTTGTCTACTACGTTATTATTTTGTCTACCGCTCTGCTGCTTTGTCTCCGATTCTATTAATTTGCCGACTGCTCAACTATATTATCTATTATTTTGTCCACTACTCTGTCATTTTGTTTATCATACTTCCGTTATGCCCAGCATTCCGCCATTTTGTCTACCACGTTATTATTTTGTCTACCGCTCTGCTGCTTTGTCTCCGATTCTATTAATTTGTCTACCGCTCTACCATTTTACGTACTGCTCTACTCTACTATTTTGTCTACCACTCTGT
>NC_142933.1:91886628-91891628 GCF_046866305.1 Octopus bimaculoides
CATGCTAACGACTTGGTCAGTTCACCGCCTTAAGTGACTCGAAATTTAAGAAGTATTGCTCATAACGTTATCGCACTGTCGAGGTGTCGAACCCGCATCGACTGCTCAAGAAGCCACTACGCTAACCACTACACTACTAGAGTCTATGAGATATGTTTCATTGAAGAAAATATTTCTGGAAATGCTGTTGGTTATTATAGTTAGTAAGCACCGAAACTAAGGCGGTGAGTTGGCACAGTCTTGAAATGCCTTGCGGTACCCGTTCCGCCTCAATGTGCACTGAGTTTGTGGTGGTGGTGGCGGTGGTGGTGGTCGTCGTCGTCGTCATGGTAGTAGTTATAGTGATGACGGTGGAAGCGGTACTTTATGAAGCTGGTGATGAGTGTGACAGTGTTAATGGTTATGGTGGGGGTGGGGATTTGGTGGTGGTGATGGTGGTAATGGTGGTGGTAGTGGTAACGTTGCTGTCGCTCGTGGTGGTAACGGTGGTAGTGATTGGTGGTGGGGGTGATGGTGGTATTTGGTTGTTGCTGTTGATAGTGGTGGTGGTGATGGTGGTGGTGGTGGTGGTGGTGGTGGTGGAGGTGGTGGAGGTGATGGTGGCGGCAGTGTGCTGATGATGGTAATGGTCGATAGCTACACGATAGAACTTTCACGGCTCTATAAAAACTACGTTAAATTAACAAAGACAGGCAGATAGACAGATAGGCAGACAGACAGACAGATAGGCAGACATCCAGGTAGACAGCCAGGTAGACAGACAGACAGGCAGGCAGGCAGACAGGCAGATAGATAGATAGATAGATAGATAGATAGATAGATAGATAGATAGATAGATAGATAGATAGATTGACAGATATGCATGTAGATCGGAAGAGCTAGATAGAAAGAGTGATATTAAGAGAGATGCAGACATACAAAAAGGGGGAACGAGAGACAGGTAAAAGAGAAGGCGTCGGTAATTGCAATGAGCACTAACATTCCGTTTTACGCCATATCTGTTTATTACAGTAATATCTTAGAGTACCTGATATCAGTGACCTGATCATATTTCCATTCAAGGCTCTGTGTCTGTATTCAAATTTACCAGATACATTTTCATAAAATAGCGTTTTCCAATGGCTTCTTATAGCTAGGTTCGTTGTGAAGATATGATATTAAGACCGTTGTATCATTCGGTTTCTGGAAATTTCTGAGCATTGAAATACCGTCCAATTAGAAATTTTGTCATCTTATCTTGAGAATGATTCCGATGCTTAGATCTGGTGAAATTATTTTCCAGGGAAGCGAAGATAGGTGTAAGCCATTCAAGACTGAAATTATTGCAGCTTTTGTAAACTAGGCGTAGACGTGGTTGTGTGATTAAGGAGATTGCTTTGCAAGACTAGTGGTTTCTGGTTCAGTCCCTCCACGCAGCACCTTAGCATGTGCCTTCTACTATAGCCACAGGTCGACATTGATCGACCCGGGTCTATAGTAGAAGACACTTGCCCAGGTGCCGCACTTTAGGAAAGACCCCAAAACCACATGGTTGCAAAGCGAGATTCAAAACCACCTAGCCTTACCTAATGAAAATTAAAATGAGCAGAACGAAACTGTTCGGAAACTCGTCGAACTGAACATAACATTAAAATGAACATATAGATAGGCACAGATATGGCCATGGGGTAAGAAGTTTGCTTCGCGATAACAGGGTTTCAAGTTCAGTCTCACAGTTTAGCAGCTTGAGCAGGTGTCTTCTGCTGTAAGCCCAACATGATTCAAGTCATGTGAGTGGATTTGTTAGACAGAAACTGTACGGAAGCTCGTCGTATATATGTGCGTGTATATGCATGTGTGTGCCTTTGTTTGTGTTTGTGTCTTCCCGTTACCATCACATGACAACTGGTGTTGGTTTGTTTACGTCCCCGTAGCTTAGCGGGTAGAATAAGTACCACACAAAAACAAAAAAAAAGCAGTGGATTCGTTTTCTCCGACTAAAGCTTTTCAACTCTGTGCTCCAGCATGACCGCAGTTCAGTGACTGAAACAAGTGTACGAGGGGTGCTGAAAAGTTCCTGGCTTTGAGGGTGTCGCGAAAGGCCTGGTTGGAGGCCCAAACTTCCGAGTTCTTTTACAGGGCTTAGAAAAACTGAAGGACTGCTGAAGTAAATGTGTGAATCAGAGAAAGGGTAATATGTTGAATAAAATCATAATAACCTGCTGATCCTTCTGTGTTTTCTTTTAATCAAAGCCAGGAACTTTTCGGTACCTCCCCGTAAGACTGAAGATAAAAGATGAAAGATAGCTGATAGATTCGATGCGCGAAATACAAAGATAAACATCTGACAAATGAAATACAGATTTAACGAATTATAAATTCACGATAAAGTGCTGGAAACCTTAATCGGCAACAGCGTAACACACACAGACAGACACAGAGAGACAGAGACACAAACACACACACACACACACACACACACACACACACACACATATATATATATACACACACACACACACATATACATACACACACTCTCTCTCTCTCTCTCTCTTTCTCTCTCTCTCTCTCTCTCCCTCTGTCATTCTGAGAATTATGTTAAGCGCCCACGTGTCTGCAGAACACTAAGTCATTTACACGTTAAATCAATTGGTAGGCCGTTCCACTCGTGGAAGCCGACGGAAATCCATTTGTAAATATTAAACGTGATTCGCATTCTATTTAAATCTTTCCCTTGTAATGGAATATATGCAATATTCTTCTCTACTCTAGGCACATGGCCCGAATTTTTCTTGGGGGGGGGGGGAGGCAGCCGATTAGATCGACCCCAGTATGCAAATGGTACTTAATTTATCGACCCCAAAAGGATGGAAGGCAAACTCGACCTTGGCGGAATTTTAACTCAGAACGTAAAGACACGAAATACCGCTAAGCATTTCACTCGGCGTTCTAACGTTTCTTATTTCTTTATTGCCTACAAGGGGCTAAACATAGAGGGGACAAACAACAGACAGAGGGATTGAGTCGATTACATTGACCTCAGTGCGTAATTGGTACTTAATTTATCGACCCCGAAAAGATGAAAGGCAAAGTCGACCTCGACGGAATTTGAACCCAGAACGTAAAGACAGACGAAATACCGCTAAGCATTTCACCCGGCTTGCTAATGTCTCTTATTTCTTTATTGCCCACGAGGGGCTAAACATAGAGGGGACAAACAAGAACAGACAGAGGGATTGAGTCGATTACATCGACCCCAGTGCGTAACTGGTACTTAATTTATCGACCCCGAAAAGATGAAAGGCAAAGTCGATCTCGACGGAATTTGAACCCAGAACATAAAGACAGACGAAATACCTATTTCTTTACTGCCCACAAGGGGCTACACACAGAGGGGACAAACAAGGACAGACAAACGGATTAAGTCGATTATATCGACCCCAGTGCGTAACTGGTACTTAATTTATCGACCCCGAAAGGATGAAAGGCAAAGTCGACCTCGGCGGAATTTGAACTCAGAACGCAGTGGCAGACGAAATACCGCTAAGCATTTCACCCGGTTTGCTAATGTCTCTTATTTCTTTATTGCTCACAAGGGGCTACACACAGAGGGGACAAACAAGGACAGACAGAGGGATTAAGTCGATTACATCGACCCCAGTGTTGTCTAAGAATATTTGTATTATATCGTATTCTCTTGTCATTCTAAGTTGTCCGTTATCCTCCTAATGCTGAATTTATTAAAACGTTTTTACTCTAGAGAGGTTTCGTTATGTATATATACATACATACATACATACATATATATATTATGTGTGTGTGTGTGTGTGTGTGTGTGTGTGTGTGTGTGTGTGTGTGTGTATGTATGTATGTATGTATGTATAGATAGATAGATAGATAGATAGATAGATAGATAGATAGATAGATGAAACAGGCTTTCGTACAGTTTTTGTCAACCAAATTAAATCACAAGATATTGATCGACCGAGATCTTCATGGAAGACACTTCTCCAAAGACCAAAGATCCGCTCAGTTGATTCGAACCTAGAGGCACTTGGCTGCAAAGCGAGATCGTTAAACGCACGGCATCCATGCCTACCCATAAAAGCATATTCTGTACTCAAGATCCAATTCGTTTTAACCATACAGTTTCAACAATAATTATTTAATGAAATTAACCAGACGATACGCTTCGATGTTCAGTATTTCTTTTGCTTTTCCCTCCAACAATGGCTTTAGTCTTTAACCTTTCCTTCCTCCCAGCCTCGTCTCTTTCCCAACACTCTTTTCTACTGTTTATCTGCATTCATTCACCCCCAATAACCTTCACATACGTAGTCACACATATTCACACACACACACACACATGCACACACATATCCTTCCCATATCGTACGTTTCCTAAAGAGCATCGTTTTAAATCTCAGAACTACAGTTTGTCTACTTTACTGATATCTTCAACTACAAAATATGTCCGAATTCTTAATTAATCTTCCTTCAATGTAAAATGCAATGCCAAAGAGGCCTTGTAAATTCCTTTGCAAGACAGGCTCTTCAGTTTAATAATTAGCAGTTTGTGTAATTGCAGAGAAGGCGAGGAAAAGAGAAACGAAAAGATAGTTTTCTTAATGAAAGACGTCTAGGTGAATTTACTATAAACGGCGAGTGCCTGTGTGTGTGTGTTTGTCTGTGTACGTCTTTAATTGTGTGTATGAGTGTGCAGCCGTGCATGTGTGCGTGAGTATGTGTATACGTGTGTGCTTATGTGTGTACGTGTGTGTGTGTACGTACGTGTGTGTGTGTTTATTCCCAAATTTGTCTAAGCCATAATTGTGTTCGTTAAATTTTCTGCGTTTAAGATATCACTTTCACTGTTCTGATTAAGTAAATCTTTCGTTGTTTCTATCAGTTCTCAGACAAGAGTTATGATTAAATTGAAATTAAACCACGTCTATCTTATTCAAGCCATTGTCATTAGCAAAACTCCTGCGAGAGTAAGTCTGTAATGTTCTTAGATT
>NC_142933.1:91896628-91904128 GCF_046866305.1 Octopus bimaculoides
TCTCTAACTCCCCCTCTCTCTCTCTCTCTCTCTCTCTCTCTCTCTCTCTCTCTCTCTCTCTCTCTCTCTCTCTCTCTCTCCCATCTTGTTGTTATATAAATATACGCCTGAAGGACGCAATTACATGAAACTTGTGTCACGAGAAAAATAATTTTACTTAAATAAACTCTAAATATACTCAACACAATAAATTGATACACAGATATATATATATATATATATATATATATATATATATATATATATATATATGCATGTAATACACACACACACACGCACAGACACGCACTCATACGCACACACACATATATATAAATATATATATATATATATATATATATATATATATATATATATATATATATGTATATATATATACACGCTCGCGCATATATATGTATAGCTATATATATGTATATGCAGGTGTAATTCCATTCTTAGGTATGTATATATATTTATATATATATAGATGTATGTATACATATATATATGTATATATACATACGTATATATATGTATATATTCATATATATATATATATATATATATATATATATATATTTATATATATATATATATATATATATACATATACATACATACATACATATATATGTATATGTATAGATAGATAGATAGATACATACATACATACATACATACACACACCTAGGGTTATTGCAAGGGTTTTCAGTCAGATTTCCCTTCACATTCTTCTTCTGCCTGTTAACTAACGAACTGCTTAAAATTATTTTCACCATGTTTATACATTCATTCAATTTATTTATTTGATTTTATTCGCTTTTCTTTGCTTCTGTTTCTTCGTTCTTGTGTTGTTCTTTCTTATTCTCTCTCTCTCTCTCTGTTTCTCTCTTTCTCTCTTTCGTTTTCTCTCTCTCTCCCTCTCTTTCGTTCTCTCAGTCTCTGCCTCTCTAGCTCTCTCCCTTTGTACTATCATTAAATGAGGTAAATGATCTTATGTACAAATTGTAGCAAGTGGAAGTTTCCACGAGACAACAAGAAAAATAAACACTTGAGTATTTATCTACACGGTTTTTCCATTAACAAATACAACTGGAGACATTTATTGCTAGTGTGGTTCTTCTGTCGGTCTAGCTGATTTCAGTTGTTTTGCCAGATCGATGCTAATCGAAATCCAATCCTTATTTGCACCATATTGGAAACCGTCTGTTTATCACATATTCACATATCAAAATTAGGGAGAAAAGTTATACGACGAATTTGTAGATAATATGTAACACACACACACACATGCATGTATATATATATATATATATATATATATATATATATATATATATATATATATATATATATATATATATATATACACACAAACACACACAGTCACTTTGTTGTCTGCTAAATAATAATAATATTATACATTTATTCTTATTTTATAATCTACTTTTCTTGCTTGCATTATTTATATATATATATATATATATATATATATATATATACCCGTTTCTCATATGGAGTTTATCTTTTTTGCCAGTTTGCGATTATGACACATCTTCTGAAGGCGGAGATAATTTTAATAAATCAAAAATTTATGTTGTATGAAATTTGATATATACCCATTTTTCTCTGTTGTTGAAATATATGCCACTGGCTCCTCCGAGTTATTTCTCTAAATTCATTATTGTTAAAATTAAGCAAATCACCCCGCCCCCCCCCCCCCCCATCAATGTGTTCTGTTCTTTTCGTATAAGTCTAAATTCTTAAGCTATTGAAGATAAGTTCGTGCAATTGAGAAAGAAACATGCGCCAACAAGTGTCCTCTTATACCCAGTCCATAATGTTGTCCCTTTGTTTAAAAGCGTATCAGATTCCGAGAATGTTATGTGGAGCTGACATTAATTTCCATTTGCTAATTGTGACATATCCTCAAGAGGCAAAAATAATTTTAGTAGATCAAGAATTTTACGTTGTATGGTATTTGATATAGCTGTGATTGTCGACATATTTATACATATATACACAAACACACACACACACGCATATATATATATATATATATATATATATATATACATACACCACCTGTAATTCTGTAGACGAGCGTAGGCTCGAAACGTTAAAGACTTTTTCACTTCCCAAGCGTTAAACTAATACATCTGTTTGTTGTCTACACCACCTGTCTTCGTCTTTTTTTGTGACTTCTCCCTATATATATATATATATATATATATATAAATATATATATATACATATATATATATATATATATATATATATATATATATATATATATATATATATATGCACACATACTCACACACTCATTTATATTAAGTAACTGTCTGACTTAGGTACTCGCGTGACTTAGTTTCGGCAAAAGAGACCGATAAAATGAGTACTAGGCTTACAAAGAAGAATAAGTCCTGGGTGTCGAATTGTTCGACTAAAGGCGGTGCTCCAGCATGGCCGCAGTCAAATGACTGAAACAAGAAAAAGAATATGAAAAGATGAAAACGGTGGTAATTTTTTGTTAATAAACTGAATGCATAACAGATGGCGGAGCATTTCTTCCAAATCTCCGGCATTTTCGAATTCTGTTAGAATTTCTTGAATAATTACATTTTTATAAAATAATAGGCTGAACGGTACTGCTTCTTTTTTTTTTTTTATCAATGAGGTTTCGGACCCACCCATCTCTGTTTATACAGCCAATAATATTGATTCATTACTTAAACACATGGCATGACAATTATGAGCTGTATAAAAGAGATCGTTTGATGACGCTTTACACAATCCCCAGATAAACTGAGATAATTAGATTCAACCTGAAAATGAAACCGACGGACATTGATTTTTTAAAGGATAAAACGATGAAGGGTTAGGGTTAGGGTCAGAGGTCACTCGAACTCTACTTATTACAAATAGCGGCCAAATCTCTCCCAGCTCTTACAGTTCCGTTTAAGAAAGAACCACATTGAATAATATAGTTCTAGATAGTCTGTGCCCTCTACTCCCCAAGATATAGTCATAGGCGGAATATTTGTGATTATCAGGTTTAGCTGGGGTTAAGCAACAACAACCGTGGTATGCCGTTTCTCTTCGATACACAGTTCGTAGGTTCTCGCATATATAATATACTGAGTTGCAAATAGTTGATAATTACTCTCCCAAGGGGTAACTGAAATATAGAACAAGAAAGGGAGACAACTCCTGCACGATTAGCTAATGGAAATCTTATTTTATAAGTATGAAGGACCATGATAGTAGCTATCTCCCTTCATTTGGACCTGAAATCTATGAGTTTATCTAAAGTTCAACTTTAAATTGGAAATATAAACAGTGTAAGATAACTATGATGCAGTGAATATAGATTTGTTTTGTGGTTACATCGTATAGTCGAAATCTTGAGTGATAATAGCATATATAAAACCACAGTTTGATAACAAAAAATATATATTAAAATTGGAATTTATAAGAATTTTCTACATTGTGCATTTTTAATGCTTTGCTTTTGTAAAAGTTACATACTCCAAACTAATTCATAAGTAGCTTTTTTATTATAGTGTAGATGTCTTTCAACAACATCAATAATAAAAGATTATATTATTATAGTAGTTAATATCTGTTTTCTTCTGCTTACGTGTGCTGTATGAAGTATTCGTTATTCATGTTTATTTCTTCTCACAATAGATATGTTTTGATTTTCACTTGTGTGAACGCAAAACCTCTCTAAGAGATATCTTAAACAAATAGAATTGAGACGTATTTTTTTGTTGTTGTTGTTATTTTTGTTTTATCTTTCGCGATGGAGTGGTAGAATCGCTAATATGTCGGAAGATGCTTTGTAATATATTTTCCAGCTCCTTTCGTTCTGGAATCAAATGTTGTCAATGTCAACTTTGTCTTTTATCCCTTTGGGATTGATGAAATAAAACTGTAAGCCAAGTCATGGGATCGATTCAATCAAATAACCCTCTGCCAAACTATCACACCTTATGTCTACGTTAGAAGTAATTATTTATGCGCATTGTCAATAAGCCTGAACTATTAATATATATTTATCATTATTATTATTATTATTAGTAGTAGTAGTAGTAGTAGTAGTAGTAGTAGTAATAGTAGTAGTAGTAGTAGTAGTAGTAGTAGTAGTAGTAGTAGTAGTAGTAGTAGCAGCAGCAGTAATAGTAGTAGTAGTAGTAGTAGTAGTAGTAGTAGTAGCAGCAGCAGCAGCAGCAGCAGCAGTAGTAGTAGTAGTAGTAGTAGTAGTAGTAGTAGTAGTAGTAGTAGTAGTATAAATCCTTTGAGTTCTGCATCTTTCTCATATCTTGCAGAGAGTCACCCTCATACCTGATACAAAATTTTGGTAATACGCACATTTAACACCAAACTCGCTTACACCTGTCACCATAAAGGCATAAGCAACACAGCAAATATCTTTAAATTGATAATACCTTTTATTGAGAGAGCAGCGCATGCCATCAAAGTGACACTGAGGTACAAATATACATGACCTTGCAGATGGGGCCCAGTTAGAATTTTCTTCAGGTTGAGTAGCCCATCCCACTCAAATGGTTCTTGAATAAGGGTTGTTTAAGGATGTTGAACGAAACACCTATGTTTCCAAATTGGCGTACAAGAGTGAAATAGTGACTCAGGGAAATCAGCCGAGCGCAGATCTTGCGAGCCACATTCTATATTCAACGATCGAAAGGACGAATAGTACAACCCGTTTTGTGAATCCCAACTGGTTGGGATTGATCGTTTAACTGTTTCGAACAGTGATGAAGGTGATGGAGTTGAAAAACTTAGATCTTCTGACATGATCAAAGCAATTAAACTCCCTTTGTGGGTGCTAAAAATCTAAAACCAGCAAGGAAGGAAGATAACTCCAAAAGATCAGTTAACTGAATTTTGGGGAAAATTAGCCAAGCACATATGATTAATTTAAATCTCGTTAAAGAGACCCCATAAAACCGAAACATGTCGTTGCTATCAACAATTGGCTTTACAAATAAAAGATCTACTTGTATATTGTATTCTGGATATTTTCTGAAAATTTTCATTACCTTATCGTATTTGCGTTACGTCCCTTCAATGAAACTGGCTGTTCAACTTTGTCTAAGAATGATGAAGATGATGAAGTTGAAAAACTTAGATTTATTGACATGATCAATGTAATTAATATGCACAAACTCCTTTTGCGAGTGCTGAACATTTAAAATCAGCAAGAAATGGAGTTAATTCCAAAAGATCAATTAACTGAATTTTTTAAATTATCCAAGCATATATTGAATAAATCCATGTCTAAAAGACAAAAAAAAAACGAAACATGTTGTTGTGAACAATTGCCTTTACAGGTAAGAATATATTCACATACTGCAGTCTAGATATTTTCTGAAAATTTTGATTACCTTATCGTATTTGCGTTACTTCCTTTCACCCACTGTATACATATTTTCTAATTTCCTAGGCCTGGTTTTAATAAGTCGTGTTAAGATAACGCGTCTCATCTAAGTCGGCTTTATAGATATTTAACTGAAAGTAGCCAACCAGAGAAACCTTTGTTGCGTTCTATGGGATGAACCAAGGTCATAATCGATTAGTGTTCAGAGTAAGTGTTGGAATCGTAAATTGAATTAATCATATACTGTAGTAATAGCTGTCTGTCTAGTGTAGCTGGTTGATTCCAACCAAACTGGAGTTTGTAGTCTTTATATCTTCTTAGCTCTTTCTTCTTTTCTTCCTCTCTTTCTTTCTTCTCTTCCCCTTCCACGCGCACACACACACATACTTATAAAGGCATACATATGTATATACGTGTTGTGTGTGTGTGTGACTGTGTGAATGTGTGCGTGTAGATATATATAAATATATATATATAATACAAATAATAAATGAGTATATGCACATATTTATTTATTTATTTATGGGTTTCAGCCTGGTGGCTGCGGTCATGCTGGTGCACCACCGTGAGACATATATATATATATATATATATATATATATATATATATATATATATAAAGAGAGAGAGAGAGAGAGAGAGAGAGAGAGAGACAGAGAGACAGACAGACAGACAGACAGATAGATAGATAGATAGATAGATAGATAGATAGATAGATAGATAGATAGATAGATAGATAAACAGCAGACAGATACATAGATGCCTTCATATATGCGCAGCTATACATACGGACATATACACAGAAAAACATAAAGTTAAAGATATTTATACATACACATATGCGTGTATATCTATGCATATGCTTATACATATATATATATAAAGAAAGAGTGGGGAAAGGAGGTGTAGAGAGAAAATGAGACACTGAGAGAGAGAGAGAGAGAGAGAGGAGGAGGAAGAGAGAATAATAGAATGCGAGAGAATTGAGATTGACAAAGGCAGATGATTATCGGTCCCACATTGAAAAACGTCGCTTAAGAAGTTGATGAAACTGTGAAACAATAATTTGTCATTACAACAGCTGTTGTAACACTTACATAACGGCCATTATCTCCGTTTAAGTGGAATTTATTATCAGCAGCCATCTTGTATATTTACCTTCGAAGAAAGTATCTTGTTTTCTAACATAACTTCACAATTATTCAGAGGGTTTATCTTTCTAGCTTCTCTTTCATTGTCTAGTTGTCTCTCAGGGTTCTTTCTTCTTCTTCTTTTTTTCTTTTTCTTCTTTTTTTATATTCCTCTGTTGTTTATGTATTCTAAGTTTAATATTCATTTTTGTGTGTGAAAATATTTTATGTGTATTAATGCCGAACGTTATAGAGACGTTCTGGTAAGTTCTAATCACAAAGAACGCCCTATTTTCCAATAAAGCAATTTCATTTTCCTTATGTAGCTACTGTGGAGGCGAAATGGTCCAGTGGTTAGGGCAGCGGACTCGCGGTCATAGGATCACGGTTTCGATTCCCAGACCGGTCGTTGTGAGTGTTTATTGAGCGAAAACACCTAAAGCTCCACGAGGCTCTGGCAGGGGATGGTGGCGAACCCTGTTGTACTCTTTCACCATAACTTTCTCTCACTTTTACTTCCTGTTTCTGTTGTGCCTGTAATTCAAAGTGTCAGCCTTGTCACACTCTGCGTCACGCTGAATGTCCCCGAGAACTACGTTAAGGGTACACCTGTCTGTGGAGTGCTCAGCCACTTGCACGTTAATTTCACGAGGAGGCTGTTCCGTTGATGGGATCAACTGGAACCCTCGACGTCGTAAGCGATGGAGTGCCAACAACATGTAGTTATTATCTGTTGGGAAACCACCCATATCACAACATTGCCTTACGTCATTCCCTAAAATATGCTTACCAGCATTTCGTCCGACATTACGTTCTGAGTTGAAATTTCACTAAAGTTGATTTTGCTTTTCATCCTTTTGGGGTTGGTAAAATAAGTACCAGTTGAGCACTGGGGTCGATATAATCGACTTAAGCCCCTCCCGCGAAATTGATGGCCTTGCGCCAAAGTTTGAAACGATTATTATCATTATTATTATTTAG
>NC_142933.1:91906628-91916628 GCF_046866305.1 Octopus bimaculoides
TATACAGGACATTATTCAATAAGTGTGCAATTAATACCTAAAATATTCACACCCATATAAACATTATTTCTGGAACCGTGAGTGTGAGCTCTCCGATTTCGTAAACGTGTGCACTCGTCAGTGAGCGGCTGAAGTATATTTAAAGCTGATGGGTGGGGGATTGTTCGTTATGTCCTGCGTCCAAAGTTTGCCAAGTTTGACTTTGTTTCTTTTTTTATTCATTTTTTTCTATTGTCGATAAAGTAATAGAAGAATTGATATATCGATTAATCTGTTTGGAAAAGGTCGTATCATATTCTTCAAGGATTTAAGCTTAAAAGTCACTGTGGATAGTAATCTTTGTAAGATAAACATTGAGATGTTACTCTAAATTTTGAAACCAGTCGATTTTATCGGTGATATATCCTATGAAAGATTATTTCATATCCTTTTATCCTTCAGGGATCGATAAAGTAAGTATCAATCGAGCGCTAGAATCGATTTAATCGACTTGCCCCTCCACCAAATTTTGTGGCCTTATGCCTATTGTAGAAATAATTATTATTACCTGTCATATCCTGCCACAGAAAGAACCCAATATCGTAGCAGCTTGGGGTTCAAGGGCCCGCAACTTTTCAATATATTGCCAAAAATCCTTGGAGATCTATGAGGTGTAGCTGTGGATGTTTTCAAAGAACAGTTCTATAAATTTTTATCTGATTTATCAAATGAACTCACAACACGGCAAGGAACGCAATGAGGAGCAGCTTTGTCCAACTTAGGAGAGATTCCAGTGACAAGACCGGGAAGTGAGTTAAAAATAACAAGCATTAATGCTAACGGTGGTGCCACATTATAGCCGCAGCTTCTGAAACTGATATAAAAATAATAGAATCTATAAGACTTCCAACCACCGGCCAAATATTCTTGAAAGATTGGTCTTCGATATTAGTAAATGAATTTTCATTACGTAGTCTTTCAGCAAAATCTTGTAATTGCCGGCAATCAAAATCTTATAATATTTCTTTATTATTTTATTTACTGTTCTTATATTAATAAATGTTCATAGATAACTTGTTGTAGTTACAACGTCTTTCATGTAGACTAGAGAATATTAGTTTGAAAGCAGATCTTCGGCAATTTTTATGATCTTGAAACTTCGTCAAAACGTGTGTAGTCTAAGCGAACATGAACATTCGACCGTGCAATTTACAATTTTACAATTTATCACTCACCCTCTGTTCTAGTTTTGATTTCCAAGGTCAAACACCACAGATGAACACAGAAATACTTCTCTCCTTCACAAACTCACTTCACTCATCAAACTACATAACTGTCGCTTTTATTTTATTTTCCACCTATTTTGTCTGCACACTTCCCTATATGATATCATTAAGTTATGAAGGTGGCGAGCTGGCAGAAACGTTAGCACGCTGGGCGAAATGCTTCGCGGTATTTCGTCTGTCTTTACATCCTGAGTTCAAATTCCACCGGGGTCGACTTTGCATTTCATCCTTTCAGGGTCGATAAATTAAGTACCAGTTGCGTACTAGGGTCGATCTAATCGACTGGCCCCCTCCCCCAAAACGTCGGGCCTTGTACCTAGAATAGAAAAGAATGTTATTCAGTTATGATGAAGCTTTTTATGTAAGCACTTTCAATAGTCTACACGCGTGGTATAAACAAGAATGTTCATGCTTCTTATCATTAGTGCTATATTATTTTCGGTAGCAGTTGTATTTCCGGTTTAGTTTCGGATTGAAGATCTTTATAAATATTGCCTTTTGGCTTTGCATAATTCTTCATTTTCTTTCTATATTTCGAAAAAAGAATGTATTTTGAATTTTCCATTGGCACAGACGTCTAAATATTCTGTTTATCGTACATTCCTAACAGTTGGATGCTTAATTTGTTGTTTATGTAGATACTCCGACGCGGTACGTAGAAAAAATTGGCTTATGCTACGTGTCTGAAGAGCCGATGATGGACGAAAGCATTTTTTTTTATCTCCTTAACATCATCCATCACATCTGTTTTGATTTCTTTTGATTCCTTTTTAGATAACTTACAGTGTTTAATTTTTTAAATTCATATTTAAATAATTCATATATTTATGTGTGTGTACATATAAATACAGACAGACAGGCAGACAGATCGATAGCTAGCTAGCTAGCTAGCTAGCTAGATAGATAGATAGATAGATAGATAGATAGATAGATAGATAGATAGATAGATAGATAGATAGATAGATAGATAGATAGATAGATAGGGGTACTCAAAAACAACCCGGAAGTATTTCCCGCTTCTTTGATGAAGATATATACAGATAAACTTCATTCCCTTTACCCTGTCGGATACGTAGTTGTTCGTTTTTGGTGAGGTGAGAATTCTGTTTATTTATATATATATTTGGGACAATATTGTGCTGATGAACGAAATCTAGATTCATTCTAGTAATCGCGAAATCGGTCGATACACAGTTAAGTCTATTTAAAAGAAAGTTGGTAATCTTCTGTTGGTTGTTTTTTCCTCGCATTAGGTACTAAATGTGGTTATTTTGAGAAGTCCACTGTGTGGCGTTATTATTTTTCTGTAATAATGCCCTTTATAGATAGATAGATAGATAGATAGATAGATAGATAGATAGATAGATAGATAGATAGATAGATAGATAGATAGACATATACATAAGTACATATATATATAAGCACACATATACATATGCTGTGTTCTTCGAAAAGAGCATCATTTTATCATGTTTGATTTTCAAAAACCTAACACTCGTAAATATTCATGCACACACACACACACACACACACACACACACACACACACACACACACACAGAGACACACACTCACACATTCACTCAAACACACATGCACACTCATATCTATGTACATTTATATGTACGTGTATGTGTGTGTAGGTGTATATGTATGTATTCAGCTTTATATATATATACATAGGTACTATATGTATGAATAGATACATATGCACATATATATATATATATATATATATATGTATATATGTATATAAACACATCGACACACACACTCACACACATATGCACATATATACATATACGTTTGCGTAGGTGTGTGAGTTTGCCTTCAAATATTTATGACTGTCAGATTTTTGAAAATGAAACATGATATAATGCTGCCCTTTGCGAAAGATACGCTATATATAAGTGTGTGCGTGTGTGTGTGTGTGTGTGTGTGTGTGTGTGTGTGTGTGTCTGTGTGTGTGTGTGTGTGTGTCTCTGTGTGTGTGTGTGTGTGTGTGAGAGAGAGAGAGAGAGAGAGAGAGAGTTTCTGTGTATATGGAAACAAACGCACACACACCCACAAACATACATTCATACATACATGCTTATATATATATATATATATATATATATATATAAGCATGTATGTATGAATGTATATATATATATATATATATATATATATATATATATATATATATATATATATATATATAAGCGTGTGTGTGTGTGTAAGAGAGAGAGGGGGAGGGAGAGAACGAGAGAGAGAGAACGAGAGAGAGAGAACGAGAGAGAGAGAACGGAAGAGAGAGCGAGGGAACGGGAGAGAGAGAGAACGGGAAAGAGAGAGAGAACGGGAGAGAGAGAGAACGGGAGAGAGAGAGAGAGCTGGGGGTAGGTGTGTGTTTGTAACGGTGGATATAAATCTACTGAAATTGATTGAAAAAATAAGGACAGTCAATGAGTGATGTGTATGTGTGTATATATGTACAATTTTTATGTTTATATATACACATGTGTATATGTTTATCCATACACACACATACACACATACGCACGCACATATATATATATATATCCATACATGTATGCATATGTGTGTGTGTGTGTGTGTAGATATGTACGAGGTGCATGAGTGCAACAAGCGATATAAATCTACCAAAATTAATTGGAGTAACGTAAGACATTTAAACGGGAGTTTGACAAAGGACGGATGCCAAGGTTGTAGACCTGGTTGTTTATATCTTTTGTTAGTTTGTTAGCTTATTAGTTTATCTCTTCGGTAATTCGTGTTCTTTTTATAAATTTATGCCAAGGTAATATTGAACCTGAAATACCGTGACATCGATGAGAATTCTTTCCTTTTTAGTCACGTGTCAGACATGTCACCATTTTTCGTGAAAGTAAATCATTGCTTTTAGTGTTGTTATTATTGCTACTGACTCCGCCGAGGTCGACTTTGCCTTTCATCCTTTCGGGATCGATAAATTAAGTACCAGTTGCGTACTGGGGTCGATATAATCAACTGGGCACCTCCCTCAAAATTTCAGGCCTTGTGCTTATAGTAGAATGGATTAATGCTGCTGACGTTCAGAGCAGTATGTTCGCGGATACATTAGAATGTCGGGAAAGATTTCTGGTTCTTTAGTTTCTGTGTTCGAATCCTGCCAATATTAACCTTGCTCTTCATTTTTTCGAGATCGATAAAACAAAATGCCACTCAAGCACTGGATTCTATGTAATCGAGTTATACCTGTTCAACTAAAACATGCTGACCCTGGGGCTAAATTAGAAACATTTGTTATGATCGTTGTATGTTACGGTCATTGTATGTTACTGTCGTTGTATGTTACGGTCGTTGTATGTTACGGTCAATGTATGTTACGGTCATTGTATGTTACTGTCGTTGTATGTTACGGTCATTGTATGTTACGGTCATTGTATGTTACTGTCGTTGTATGTTACGGTCAATGTATGTTACGGTCATTGTATGTTACTGTCGTTGTATGTTACGGTCAATGTATGTTACGGTCATTGTATGTTACTGTCGTTGTATGTTACGGTCAATGTATGTTACGGTCATTGTATGTTATTGTCGTTGTATGTTACTGTCATTGTATGTTACGGTCATTGTATGTTACTGTCGTTGTATGTTGTGGTCATTGTATGTTACGGTCATTGTATGTTACTGTCGTTGTATGTTACGGTCGTTGTATGTTACGGTCAATGTATGTTACTGTCATTGTATGTTACGGTCATTGTATGTTACTGTCGTTGTATGTTGTGGTCATTGTATGTTACGGTCATTGTATGTTACTGTCGTTGTATGTTACGGTCGTTGTATGTTACGGTCAATGTATGTTACAGTCATTGTATGTTATGGTCATTGTATGTTACGGTCATTGTATGTTACTGTCGTTGTATGTTACTGTCGTTGTATGTTACGGTCATTGTATGTTACGGTCATTGTATGTTCCAGTCATTGTATGTTACGGTCATTGTATGTTACGGTCATTGTATGTTACTGTCATTGTATGTTACGGTCATTGTATGTTACAGTCGTTGTATGTTACGGTCACTGTATGTTACAATCATTGTATGTTACGTTCATTGTATCTTACAGTCATTGTATCTTACGGTCATTGTATGTTACTGTCGTTGTTTAGAACAATGTTTCTGCGGAATCATATAAAGTTCGGACAAAAAAAAAATTCCTCGTGGTATTTGTTTTGTTCCGAGTTCAAATCCTGCTGGAATGAACATTTTTGTGTGGTCAATAGAAGAAATTATCATTCAACTACTGGGACAAAGTTATTATACCGATTGTCAACACTTGCGCCTGTACAAGAATCAATTGCTATTGTTATTGTTGCAATTGTTGTTGCTTCTGCTGCTAGTGTTGTTGCAGTCGTCTGAACCAACTTCTGCACTCAATCAGGACTGACCTAGACAACACATGAGCGATGAACAACGCAGTGTAGACGATGATCCTAAACCCCGTTTACATGTTGTTCATCGAGCAGAATTATGATCAAAGCGTCCAGCCGTGACAATCCTATGTTTTTTTTTTTACCTCAGATCTCAACAGCTGTGTGGTGAAATGTTTGCTTCCCAACTACATGGTTCCGGGTTCAGTCCCACGACGTGGCACCTTTGGCAAATGTCTTCTGCTACAGCCTCGAGCTGACCCAAAGCCTTGTGAGTGGATTTGGTAGACGAAAACTGAAAGGAACCTATCGCATACATTTGTGCGTGTGTGTGTGTGTGTGTGAGATTGTGTGCGCGCGAGTGGGTGAACGGGCAGGCGAGCGTATTTGTGTCTTTGTGTCTGTGTCTGTCCGCCACCACCGCTTGACAATCGGTGCTAGTGTATTTACTAGCAAAAGTGACCGGTAGATGTGCCCCAGCGTGGCCGCAGTCTAATGAACGAAACAAGTAAAAGATCATGTATACAGGGCTACAATATTCAATATGTCATTCTAATATTTAGACAGTACAAGGCGGCGAGCTGGCAGAATCGTTAGCACGCCGGGCGAAATGCTTAGCAGTATTTCCTCTGTCTTTATGTTCTGGGTTCAAATTCCGCCGAGGTCGACTTTGCCTTTCATTCTTTCGGGGTCGATAAATTAAGTACCAGTTGTGTACTGGAGTCGATTTAATCGAGTGGTCCCCTCCCCTAAAATTTCGGGCCTTGTGCCTAGAATAGAAAAGAATATTTAGACAGTACAACGATTTAATGTTCAGGTTACTTATAAAACGAAAACGCTTTGTGGTTACTTTATTTTGCCATCAATTTTTGTATATAAGAATTGTAGTCTCTTCGCAATATCTCCCTTCTAGATAGAGATATTTAACCTAAAGGTTCGTTTACCAAACAAGGCACAAGAAAACAAATTTAATAAATCGTTGTGAAGAAAGCAACGGGAAGATCTTTCTAGAGTGGTAGTTAAAGGCTGGCTTTCTTGCATCTTTGAGCAGAAGGTAAAGAAAATATAGATAACCATTTGATTTAACAGCAACAACAGAAGCAATAATAATAAGCAGCAATATTGATTGTAACACCAAGAGAAAACAACAAAGCTACAAATATAGAATCTACTGGAAATGGTATATAGTAAGAGAGAGGGGAGGGGGGGGAGAAAGTGAGAGAGAGAGAAAGTGAAAGTGAAAGAGAGAGAAAGAGAAAGTGGGAGAGAGAGAGAGTGAAAGAGAAAGTGAGAGAGAGAGAAAGAGAAAGTGAGAGAGAGAGAAAGAGAAAGTGAGAGAGAGAGAAAGAGAAAGTGAGAGAGAGAGAGAAAGAGAAAGTGAGAGAGAGAGAAAGAGAAAGGGAGAGAGAGAAAGAGAAAGTGAGAGAGAGAAAGAAAAAGGGAGAGAGAGAGAAAGAGAAAGGGAGAGAGAGAAAGAGAAAGGGAGAGAGAGAAAGAGAAAGGGAGAGAGAGAAAGAGAAAGGGAGAGAGAGAAAGAGAAAGGGAGAGAGAGAAAGAGAAAGGGAGAGAGAGAAAGAGAGCCTCGCCATCTTTCCACACTTCTACCACCACAACACCGGCGTCGGCGACGAAGGTGACGGCAGCCATGTTAGTGATGCCGATAACAATATCGGATACAAGGACAGCAATAATAGAAAAACTAAGTAACAACGATGACGCGAAGGGGAAGAGCTTTTGGATGTAAGTGTTAAGGGAAATATAAACCTCCGCGTCAAAATGAAGACCAGGAAAAATGGAGAAAATGGTGAGAAAATTATCCTCCCCAAAGATTTCTGTAAACAGATGGAAAAAATAACGATTACTTTCCGTTGCCACTTCTCAGAAGCCGCTGACGTTAAAGATAAAAATAAAAACCCTAGCCAAACCAGCTTTAAGATGGCCATAAAAGACTTAACAGAAAACTATAAAACACTTGAAGAGCGACATTCTGTTTTATGTTAATCTAAGTTATTTCCTATTTTCACAAGAGGAAGAAAACAAAGCAAAATTATTTCACGACAGTCATTTATTCTCTTTTAATATCTTCTTTTTACCTGGTTTCATTCGTTGGACCGCGGCCATGATGGAGCACCGCTTTAAAGGGAGAGGGATGTAGTCGATTGTATCAACCTCAGTATTTTGTCTGATAATATCTGTTTTATCAAAGGTGGCGAGCTGGCAGAAACGTTAGCACGCCGGACAAAATGCTTAACGGTATTTCGTCTGTCTTTACGTTCTGAGTTCAAATTCCGTCGAGGTCGACTTTGCCTTTCATCCTTTCGGGGTCGATCAAATAAGTACCAGTTACGCACTGGGGTCGATGCAATCGACTTAATCCGTTTGTCTGTCCTTGTTTGTCCCTTCTGTGTGTAGCCCCTTGTGGGCAGTAAAGAAATAAGAAACGTTAGCACGCCGGGCGAAATGCTTAACGGTATTTCGTCTGTCTTTATGTTCTGAGCTCAAATTCCGCCGAGGTCGACTTTGCCTTTCATCCTTTCGGGGTCGAAAAATTAAGTACCAGTTGCATACTGAGGTCGATCTAATCGACTGGTCTCCTCCCCAAAAATTTCGGGCCTTGTGCTTAGATTAGAAAACAAAAGAATAGAAAAGAATATTTATTTTATCAGTTATGTAAGGTGGAATCGTATTAGTCGAAATTGATCTGGATGTAAGTGAACATCAATTGAAGACACCAGTTCTGCTACCACACGCGCACGCACGCACATACAAATACACACACATACACATACACACTTACAAATACACACGTATGAAAATTTATGCCTATGTTTTTAGCATAAATTTATATTAAAAACTGTTGAAACGTTGTGGTAAAGAACCCAATACGAAAAGTTAAAATTAATGTAAATCTATATGGTTTAAAAGCCTTCACATTAATATACATACATATGCATATATATATGTGTGTGTGTGTGTGTGTGTGTGTGTGTGGATAGATGTATGTATGTATATACATATATATACACACACATACTTACATATAGATGTATGTACATTAATGACTGGACTTTTAACATATTGTATATAGACTGATATCAATTTTAACTTTATTAAACATCAAACATTTATTTTTTATTGATATATGTATGTGTATGTAAGTGTTTGAGTGAGAGAGTGAGTGTGTTTATGTGTATGTATGTGTGTATAATTTTTTATTTACGAGATAAAAACCTGACAACGTTAAAGTTGTTTCAATAAATGTACTTCCACAAAGGTAGACCATACATTTATAATGTATTGAGTACTTTTTCTTTTAGCTATGGCTTACTCGCAAGTAACCTCTGTGTGTGTGTGTGTGTGTGTGTGTGTGTATTGTGTGTATGTGTGCGTGTGTATGTGTGAGTGTGTGTATGTGTGTGTAGGAATTTCTCCCCCCCCCACTCTCTCTCTCTCTCTCTCTCTCTTTGAATGTATGTATTACGTATAACTACATCCGACGGGGTTCCGCACAGTTTCCACCCGCCAAATTTCATTCTCAGAATTTTGGCCGAACCGAGTCAAGAGGCTACAGACACTTGACGAATGATTTTCCAATAAACACGTGATAACGAAATTCTTAATCACACATTTTCCTCCACCCCCATATATATATATATATATATATGTGTGTGTGTGTGTGTGTGTGTGTGTGTGTGTGTGTGTGTGTATGTGTGCATGTATGTATGTATGTATATAATTCTGTATTTTGGGCTGGTCCCTTTTTTTTGTCATATAAACACACGCACTATATATTCGGTCTTTACCCGTTTATTACTGTTCTTTTAACTCATGTCCATTGTCCAAAATCTTTTGTCACACATCTGTGACCTCTTCAGCGACACTTTTCGTCCTCGTATGTGCTCCTGCTCCGCTTACTCCATTCTGTTCTTCTATGATGTGTATCCTTATTAGTAAGATGATATTTTTATATAAAGGAATATATATAACCGTTTTCTTTTTTTGTAAATTTTTTAGAATTGATTTGTTTTTGTTTTATTTCTTTATTATTGATGCTTTGAAATTTTAAAAATAAACTAGGATTAGATAACCTATTATTTTTTAGTGTAAAAATGTATTTCTGTTTTTCTAAGTATTATGAAAATGATTGATTAATATTGAACAGTAATAAACGAGTGAAGAACGAATGTATAATGCGTGTGTTTCTTTGGCAAAAAAAGGAAGAAAAATGACCATGACGAACTACAACAATATTTGTTTCAAGACAGGATTTCACATCAGGAATCTTGTAACATAAATTCATGAACACGCGCGTGTGTATGTG
>NC_142933.1:91921628-91929128 GCF_046866305.1 Octopus bimaculoides
CTACTACTACTACTACTACTACTACTACTACTACTACTACTACTACTACTACTGGCTGTAGCAATAGCATCAGTGTGTCTACTAGTACAACCACCTCCACCTTTATCTCCAACTCCACCACCACCACTACTATCCCTAACAGCTCTCTCGCTCTCTCTCTCTCCTCCTCTCTCTGTCTCTGTCTCTCTCTCTCTCTCTCTTGCATAAGTGGGACACATCACCGCTGTCACCACTACCTCTACTACCACCACAAACGGCCACCGCCACCATCACTACCACCACTACCACCACCACCAGTACCACCACCACACCACCACCCCTACAATCACTACCGCCACCACTACTACTACTACTACTACTACTATCACCACTGTTCGTTACAATCCAGCCATTTTCCCCTGTTTTTCCATCCCCAAACTACAATCCCCACCGCTTCCAATGCCGTCGCCACCACCACCACCACCACCACCACCCCTTCCCGCCCTCCTACAGCCACAAAGGAGATTACTGTCTGTGAAAAAGAACAGGGAAATTGATGTCTCTGGGCGCTGTGGTTTCCACGCTGGGTTCACAAAGACCATATTTGTCACTTCACCGATGCACAGCACTTATTGTAGTTGCTCTAGTCATGTTGTTGTTGTAGTTGTTGTTGTTGTAGTTGTTGTTGTTGTAGTTGTTGTTGTTGTTGTTGTTGTTGTTGTTGTTGTTGTTGTTGTTGTTGTTGTTGTTGTTCTTGTTCTTGTTCTTGTTCTTGTTCTTGTTCTTGTAGTCATGTTATTCTTGTTGTTGCTTTTGTTGTTGTTAATGACGGTTGTGGTGTTTTCATTGCGGCTGTTACTGAGCTTTTCCTTTTCTGTTTCTCATTTCTTTTGTGCACGCGTTTGTGTGTGTGTGCGTGCGTGCGTGCGTGCGTGCGTGCGTGCGTGCGTGTGCGTGTGTGTGTGTGTGTGTGTGTGCGTATTTTTCTCGTTGCCATTGCTCTTCTACCATACCTTCTCATTTCCATTCTTCTTTTCTTTTCTTCTTTTATTATTATTATTATTATCATTATTATTATTATTATTATTATGATTATTATTATTATTATTATTATTAACATTGTTGTTGGTCATGGATGCACACGATTTTACTGAGCTTCGTTTAGAATCTATTTTCTTTCAGGATTACCGTATGAAAAATTCTTTTTGAGAATTTCTGAACGTGTTCCCCCATTTCCTTCGGGTAGAAAAGAAGAATTATCCTAAAACATTTCCATTGTATACTCATATTTTCGAAAACATCCTTTCTGGTGTGTTTAATCGTAGTTCAGTTTGATTACCTCTGAAATAGCACCAAGAGATACTAACCACAAAGATGATAGCAGCAAATACGCACCCATGATTTTTGAAGACGTCGTAACGGATTTTTGAAAAATACAAACATAAAGAACAATAGCAATGAAAGAAACTCAATTACAATGACCATCTCGATCTTCAGAGCGAAAATGCCAACGTAAATTACACAAATAAAAGTACAAACAACAGTTACAATATCAAATCATGATTTACAAATATCGTAAGGCAAAAGGAGATACTTGACATCGGTTATCTACATCCAAAGGAAGAAAAGTGGTAGAAGTGCGTTACAAAAAGCAGTGCCTCCTTTCTCGATTGATTTATCCTATAAAGGAGTAAAAAGAAGTGTAGCATGCTTGTTTTCTCAAAAGCGAAACAGAAACAAAAATGGTGGGCAGGCTTACAGCTACTCTTGCAAGAAAAGAAAGAAGCTAGAAGCTCTGACTGGTGTGTGAAATGATGTGCGCTTCATCGTCTGATGTGGAAGCTTGTGTCAGGCTTTTAAATCTAGGGATGAGTTGAGGAGAAAGACATAGCTGATGTGCCACAGACTTGTCCACAGCTCGTACGGCAGTACCCAAGGAAAAAGAAATATAATGGTCAACGTCAAGAGTATTAGTAGTGACGTTGAACTTTGGGTGGTCATCACCTCTGTTGCACAGTTATGCAAAACTCGCCATGTGAAGGTAGCTAGCAACAAGATACAGTTGAGTGAAGTGCGTATAGATAATCAGGTCCTGGATTACCTCTTCACACTAAAGACTTGAGCGGTATCCCATTGAGATAGAAGCGAGAAGAGAGCAGACCAATGAGACATGCTCAGTTATTACAAATGCGGCAATAAAGGATACTTGGTAGCTTTCTGCCCAAACGGTAAATAATAAACAAAACAGAAACAGCAGCAGTAAAAACAACAGCAGATCTTAGATCTACAAATCATCACTTGTTGTTATTGATGTTTGTAGAGAAAAACGTACTGTTCCCAAAACAAGCTAAATGTCCTGTCAGCCGTGCAAAATCATCAGCGTCTAAACAACAACGCCCAATCGACTCATTCTGAGATGTACCTACGCCAAGCTGTTGATTGTTTACCAATACATCAAGCTGTTCTTGAACAACAAAAAGGAGACATATAAAATTGTCGAATTTATTCCAAATATCCTGAATACACACTCACATACATGCAGATATACACATTTATAGACACATGTATATGTAAAATCACAGAGAACAACAATGGGAAGTTACAAACGATGCATAAATTTATATCTATAATCTGATTAAAAACAGCTGAGGATATATATTTGCATATTTTTGTTTACATATGCATGTAAATATATGGTCAATATATGTGTGTTAAATAAACATATGTTACGTACATGTATGTATAATATACATGTACGTATAATTATTTGCGCATATATACATATATATGAAAAATAAATGGGTATCGGCACAGACGTGGCTGTGAGGTAAGAAGCTTGCTTCCCAAACAGATGATTCCTGGTTCAGTCCCACTGCGTGATACCTTGGGCAAGTTTCTACTATAGTGGATTCAGCAAACAGAAACTGAAAGAAACTTGTCGTATAGGTGTGTGTATGTATATATATATGTATGTATATATATATATATATATATATATATATATATATATATATATACATACACATCCACGCACATATATACACACATACATACATACACACATACATACATACATACATACATACATACATACATACATACATACATACATATATAATAATATAAAGGTGAGGTCTATGTAATATGGAAAGATAGCTCATCTGGAAAGGCAGCTTAGACCCCACCACATGTCTAAATTCAAAGACTGAACTTTTCGGATCATGTCCACATGTGGCCAAATATTTGCTACGTTTTTGGTCCCCCTGGGTTTACTGATTGGACTTGCTTTCTATTTTTGTGTCTATCCCTAAGCTTTTTATCTCTCTATAATTATTACTTACATTTCTTATATATTTTTTAATATTTTTTAATATTTTTACTGATAGGACCTGCTGATGGGACTGTACTGATAGGTTTCTATATTGTGTCTATGTATAAGCTTTTCACTTTTTTACCTGGATTTTATATTTTTATATTTTTATATTTTTTAATTATTTTCATGTTTTTTTACATAATTATAGGGTTAATGTTTTTGTATTTTTCCACACATTTTTCTGTTTTCTCCCCTCCAAATTCTTTTCCTGTACGCTTATAGACACGTACAAGGAACTTTATATGTGCGCGCTTGTGAGTGTGCGCGTGGATGCGTGCGTATGTAGATATATGCATGTGTATATAGAGATATGTGCGTGCGTATATGGATATATGCGTGCATGCGATAATATACGTAGTTTTAGACGCGTTTTGACCTTGTCACTACACAGTAATTTACCCTTTGTTTTTAACGGTCATTTTTTACAGGAATTTTCAATTGGCCGGCTAACTGAAGAGATGTTGGCGTGAGCTCCCACCCTGGCATCCGAAACTCGAAGTTTTATCATGGCTACTGAATAAGTATCACATATTTTTATAGATAAATTCCTCTATTTGCATAATATCGAGGTCTCTTTCTTTCTTTTGTTGTCCTTCCTGTCAAATATATACATATATACGCATATATATATATGCATAACAAACGGAAAACGGGACAAGTAGCATAGGGGTCGATGTGAAATAATTACCAGTTATGCACTGGGGCGATGTAATCGACTTGCTCCCCCCCCTCCCCCAAAGTTTCAAGACAAAAGGATTATTATTATTATTATTATTATTGTTGTTGTTGTTGTTGTTGTTGTTGTTAATAATGCTGATGTTGGATGAATAGTATCGACCAATCCCCTCCCTACAATATAGCTGGCTTTGAACCTAAGTCAGAAAGTGAGTGAGAAAGTAAAGTGAGTGGAGTAGATGAGCCAATTATTGAAAGATGGGCATAGTCTTTGTAAGCGAATTCTAGAGTCGAAACTCAGAATTAAATTCAAAATCCATCTTCTCCGTTTCTGTTTCTGACTCATAATTCAAAAGAGAACTATTTAAAACATTCAATTACTCTATTTCACAATCTACTTGAATTTGCAACATTTTCCCTTAAAGCAAATACGATGCTCGTCACTTCTCATGCTGTATAAGGCATGCGTTTAGTAGTGTTTGTATGTCTGTATCTCTTTTTCTTCTCTGTTTTTCAGTTGTCTAAACACAAATTGAATGCATACATGCATGCATGATTGTGTGTATGCATTTTTGTGACTTCATCAGATGTACCGATAAGGACAAGTGGTAGACTTTCTTTCCTCGTTCATCACCTCGAGGTGGTAGTTTCGTAATCAGCCGTGAAATTAATCTAGCTAAAGGATTTTATGTAGTTGCAAAATTTTTCTTTGTGCGCAAAGACATGAGGTCAGCAACTAATTTGTGTGTCTTGACAACGCATTACATTACTTGAGTTATTTAGTGAAGAATTATCGTTCGGTATCAGCAGAGCTGTTGTCTTATTTAGTATCTTGGGGAAACTATGTTGATCAATGTATTGTGTTAGTATTATTAGTTACAAAACCAAACTTTTAATGCTAATCGATTGTTGTCTCTTCCAAATATTTCAACTGTGTATATTTTTAACCTTTGTATCGTCCAATTTTCTTCATTGGTAATAGAATATGTAGACATGAATGACTCAAATTAATATGGATGACTAGCTTCCGTTGTATTAATTCGAATCTGATCAGGCCTTTCGACGTGTCTGAACATTTTGTTCTATATCTCCTTAGTTTTCACTTAGCTGTCGTAAATAAGAAATTGGATCATCGGAAAATGTTACCTGTACGGACTAAGAAGCAAGTTAACTCGCATTTCTTTCATGCCATGAAGCACAATAGCGAAGTACCGGCTCTCAGAATTAAACCTAGATTTAGAAGTCTTAAGGTAAAGATCGTCGTTCTCATTTGAATACAAAGATTCTAGACAAATTTTGCTGATAATCCTCACTTTATTGAAAATATTTTAATCATGGTAGATTGTTCGTTTGTGCCTTCTTCATCGCCCATTAGTAAATTCTTTATGCCAAAAAGTGCATATTAGCGACAGAAGCAGTATTGATACCGCGATGTAATATCTATTCCCATTTAAACGTGGATGTTCTGTTAGAACAGACTATAGTGCAGTAATTACCATGAGAAACTCTCATATTGGCTTTTGGTGCAAAATGCACTCTTGTTTATATCGCTAGCGGGGAGATAAATCCCCGTCAGCGCCAGTGCTAAGACCACCAGATCATGTGATTTCGACCTGCCTCTTCATGCACCGAACTCTGCCCAGTGAAGGAGTAAGCTTTACTCAAATGAACTCATTCCAGTCAGAGGCCCCATTTCAGGCTTGTTTCTGCTCTGGATGCACAACTAAAGTTTCAGTATTATATATAAAATAAAATTCTCCAGGTTCTATATTATCATCAGCAAATCCGTTTGTTTGATTGGTTGAATCAACTCATCATTCTTAATTGAAATGTCTTCTTCATTTTATGGAATATTCTTCATATTCAAGAATAACCGGTTGTTGTTGTCAGAAATATGATAAAAACCGAATCTTCAATGGTATGACACTTCACTTGTTAATAATAATTTCATTTGTTATTCAGATTTGAGTAGAGCCAGCGATCTTATAAGTCCATGCATCTCTTTCTTTTTTCTTTTTTTTTTTTTTTTCAGACATGAGAATAAAAAAAATATTTTAAACCTTAATAACTTTTGTCTAATTGAAACTGACACTGTACAGCAAGAAATGGCGAGTTTTTATTATTATTTCTTTTTTAACTGCAAATGCCTGGGACCGGAAGTGTTTTGGATTTTAAGTTTTTTTCTGGATTTCGAAATGATTACGTAGTTGCATATATAAAATAAAACTTGGAGATAAGACTAGAACATAAACATGCAATCCGCTTACATTTTATATTACAGCCTATGCCTATATCAAGAAAATGAATTTATATAAATTCGATGCTCGTTTCTTCTCTGATAGTGCCAAAAATTACATGGAAAGGTACCAAAATACACAAAAATATACCTAATTTTAATATCCAAGGTCAAAGCGATACCCCAGCATGACCACCGTACAACGACTGAAACACGTAAAAAAAACTATGCTTTTAACTTTAGCTAATATTTTGATGTAACCTTCCGAGAAATTTCTGGAATTTTCTATTTTAAACGCTCCTCCAACTCGAAAAAAATCGGACTTTCGGATAATCCTTTATCCTTTCGTATAAAGGATTATCGATGTAATTAATATCCGCGTCGACAGTCATAAAATGAAGGGTTAAGTGCCGTGGGTCAGATTTAAATATTCTAGGAAAATGAATCTGGTGTTGGCATTCTAGTGTAATCATTTTATTTCTTGTATCCCGTTTATTCATGGGAAATGCGTGTACAGTACTATGTTCCTTCGCGGAAAAGAATGGAAAAGTAACCCCAGACTTTGTGCATGTGTGCTCACAAAAGTCAATATTTTTGAATGGATTAGCTTCTGATATTTTGAATCACATTGAGAGCTAAATAATCAATAGTGATTTCTTATAAGCCTACAAATGGAGGCGGAGAGAGAATAGACGATTCAATTCCCTTCAATATATGAATTGCATGTGTATTTTATTGACTCTGAAGGGTGAAAAGTAAAAAAAAAAAAAAAACCTATCCTGGCTAGTTATTAATTCACATTAAAAGAAAGAATGAAAGTGTAAATATCTTTATTATTACAATGTAATTATCTATATTTCGCTTGTCATGACATATGTTCGGGTGTTACACTAAACTATCAAATACATTATTCGAAATATTTAACATAATGAAGCAACGATGTAAACATTTGTAAATATATGCATAAATATTTGTACTACATGAGATTAGTACGACGTTGATGGTGATGGTGGTGATCGTGATAATGATGATGGTCGGGGTCGTGAGGTCAGGTTAGTGCTGGTCATGACAGTAGTGGTAGTGATGGTGTTAATGCTAGAAGCGGCCATGGTAGTGGTCGTCGTCGCCGTTGTTGTTATGGTTGAGGTGGTAGTGGTGGTGGTGTATGTGTAGTGGTGGTGGTGGTGCGTGTGTAGTGATGGTGGTGGTGGTTCTGCTGCTGCTGATGATGATGATG
>NC_142933.1:91931628-91936628 GCF_046866305.1 Octopus bimaculoides
GTGAAACTTAATAAAATATAGAATAAAGCGGAGAAAGTCTAATCTTCAGTAGTAAGATACCAACTACTAACGTGTTTCGGTAATATTTGGACCTCGTCAGTGAAATGTAAATCTAGCGTAACATGCTTCGTGTAGGTGGTACAGAGTGAAAGTTTTTGAGTTGATGATTCTATAAAGGGCAGAGTTCGAACTGGAGCTGTGGGGAATCTGAATCCCCAACAAATAAATAAATGAAACGGAAGACCAGCGACAAGCCTCTACATAATTGCTTAGCATGCTAGAAATAGCAGTCAAATATTTCACACCCTACTGTCATTACCAGTAGTAAACATTGCACAATATAGTCTGGAACATTACATCTGAAAAATAAGGCAGGATCGTGTGTGTGAGTGTGTGTGTGTGTGTGTGTGTGTGTGTGGTGTGTGTGTGTGTGTGTGTGTGTATGATGAGCTGGCAGAATCGTTATAGCGCTGGACAAAATGCTGACCGTCATTTAGCCCGTCTTCCCGTTCTGGTCTTTCATCCTTTTAGGGTCGTTAAAGGAGGTATTAGTTGAACACAGGAGTCCATGTAATCAACTTATCCCCTCCTCTGAAATTGTACCAAAATTTGAACCTAATACAGACAGATATTCGAGGGTTTATTGCATAACTACAACTCTACCGCTAGAAAGAGGATTGGTACCCTGTGAGTAAGTGAGACTGTAAATAAGTGTGTAAAGCAAGAGCGTTGGCTGTTTCTTGGCTTCCTCCTCCGTTCTCAGCGCCAGATTTATTATTCCTACATTCTAGTTTTGTCCAACGGAGTAGACCTTTCGCCAAACATCAGCTTGAGCCGTTTCAAAATAACCCTTGGAGGGAAGAAGAAACCTCTCACTTTCCTTGGTGAAGCAGAGGTATATCACTACTGTCTTTTCTATTTTCTTGACGAAGTGCTCGGGCAAAGAGGTATCGGCTTTTGTGACATACGTCGCCCATTGTTTATCCTTTTCCGGCCTTTTTGTTTGGTCCATGTCCTTCTATTCACTAGTGACGTTGGCAAAAAGTTGTTGCTGTTATTGTTCACGTTGATTTCGATGCCTTTATTATCCATGCCAGCCCCGTTGGCTATGTTATTGTTCACGCTGTTATTTTTATTTTTCTGGAATTGTCATTATTATTATTTGTGAGCAAAAATATCTTTAAGGGATGGTTCTCTTCTACCCCTCTCCATAAGGATGTTGCTACCATTATTATTACAGACCCCCTCATACTACTACAACAGAAATTTACAATTATTACAAAAAAATTGCATAAATACAGCCACGAAAAAAAAAACATTTTTTTCCAAATGTCTAATCAGTAAAAAAAAGTTGCAATGAAGTAATTTTTGTACTCCTTAAACCAAGAGAAAATTAAATTTTAAAATCTTATCTCCTTCAAACTGTCAAAACTTACATATATACACACATACACATACACACACGCGGGCGCGCACACACACACATACACACACATGAATATACTTTAGACAATAATCCATTTTTTATTACACCATATCTCAAGGGAGATCCAAACACTTCAGACTGATTTTAAATCAATAATAATAATAATAATAATAATAATAATAATAATAATAATAATAATAATAACATTCCTTTCTGTATTAGCCACAAAGGATTGCAGAAATATAGAAAAATACAAATGAACCTTAAACCAGGGATTTACATAGACGAGGTGGGAGCTGAAAGACATACAATATATAAACGGGTTGATTGATTGAAATTATAAAGCACAAATATTTGCACTAAAATAAATTTTATATATATATATATCCTTTCTATTATAAGCAGAAGGCCTGAAATTTTGGGGGAGGGGGCTAGTCGATTAAATTGACCCCAGTACACAACTGGTACTTAATTTATCAACCCCGAAGGGATGAAAGGCAAAGTCAACCTCGTATATAGTAGTAGTAAACGCTACTACTATATACGAACAATTTAACATGTCTGTCTGTGTGCGAGTGTTTTGTTGCTGTTATTGCTATCTTCAAAATTATTTGTTAGACTGTTCGAAATATTTTTTCTCTCTTCGTTCATTAATTTCTTCTTGTTCATTTTATACAATTTGCTTTGTGCTGTCTCTTTTTCATCTTTTTGTTGTTGTAACGTTTTGCTTTGTACTACATGTGCGATTTTGCTGTGAAATATGGTCAAAATGAACAAGCAAATAATGTGTCAACAAAAGCAAGACTTTTTTTTGTCTGCCTACTAATATCAGTGGTAGGCTGTCCTTAGGAAACTAAAAATATTTTTTGGCATGTACTCCAAAGTAATTTTCATTTGATAATGCTTAAAATAAAGTCGTATCACACGGGGAGGAGAAAGTAGGATAATAATAATAATAACAACAACTATAGTAGGAATATTAGTAATAATGAAACAGCATTATACTTGTAAACTGAGAAAACTTTCTAAACTCCAAGCGTGTTGGCCTTTTACTATTTTAAATTGACGAAAACACTTTATATTTTATTTAATAATTTTCTTTCTTGAACATTAGTTTGTTTTCCTCAACTTCTACAGTGTTAAGAAAATATGCTTAGATCTGTATTAATCATGGTAATCTATATATACAGCAACATCTCTCTGAGGTTTTGGCTTGTAGACAAGTTGATTTGATCTTTAAAATGAAAAGGTTAAACTTACGTTAGCCATAACTCACAAATTATGGACGAGATAAATTAGGAATGTTAAACAAAGAGGAAATAGCTAACATTTCCACAATCTATCGCATCTTCAACACTCATTCTTGGCTTCTTTCTCCTCCGCCACTGTATAATAATTCTTTCACCCCCACCCCTCTCTCTCTCTCGCTCTCTCTCTCTCTCTCTCTCTCTCTCCATCCATCTATCTATCTGTTTATCTATTTATCTATCTATCTCTCACTATCCATCGCATCTTCATCCATTCATGGTTTATTTCTCTCAAACACTATATAGTAACTCTCTCTCTCTCTCTCTCTCTCTCTCTCTCTCTCTCTCTCTCTCTCTCTCTCTCTCTCTCTCTCTCCTATTTATTTATCTATTTATCTATCTATCATCCACTGACTCTGTTTCTCTCTCACACAGTTCGTTCTTTTCTTCTCTTTTTCATCTCTCTTTCTTCTCTTTACACAATAACTAACACGCCATATTTGATCTGCAGCCAGTTATCTTCACCCACTTCTTCCGACCAACTTAAGCAACAAGGACTACCTTGAGTTATATTAACAGAACGCTGCTTTTTCGATGCTTCTATCTCACGATTCCCCCGCCATTGTTTTACCATTGCTATCCTTAATATTCTCCTTCACCAAGCATCTTGTCATCAAACACTTTTCTCTTCCTCTCTCAATCACGCCTTTTCTCTCTTTTTATGCGTGTGTATGTGTGTGTTTGTGTTAAATTACTGGCGAAACAAGTTCGCTCTTATTTGTCGAAGAATAAATTTCAGTTGCATTGGTCATTCTGCCAAAGACGTATGTATGTATGTGTTTTTATGTTTGTATATATGAATGCATGTATATGTATGCATGTGTATGTATGTGTACATGCATGTGTGCGTATTTGTGTATATATGTGTATGTATATATATACATATGTATTTATGTATATTTGTATATATGTATTCATATATGTATGAATTTAAATCTTTCTTTTGCATACCTACATCCATACATACATAAATACATATAGGCATACATACTTATACTCATGCATACACACATAAATACATACATACATACATACATACATACATATATACATTAAGCAGCCTGTATAGCATACAATTTTGAAAAATATGAACTACAAAAGTTGATGCGTGAATCCCAAAGACATTCCACCATCACCACCACCACCACCACTACTAATACTGCTACTGCTGCTGCTGCTACTACTACTACTACTAATATGGTTCACTCTTTATAAAGTGTAACAGTTTTGTAAAATATCAAGTGCAAAAATTGGTACCTGTGTCTCCAAGACACTACTACTACTACTACTACTACTACTACTACAACCACCACCACCACTACTACCACCACCCTAATGAGTTCCTGTGAATTACTATGATACAGAATTGCTTGAAATTTGCCAAAAGAGGTAATAATTGAGATTAAAAGAATAAATATGCTAATTAAGGCGTTTGAAGCATTTGTCTGAAAGTCAAATAAAAAAGATGGATGTCACTCTTTTTTTTCTTTTTTTTTTCTTCGAAAGTCTCGGATTTTCCGCGAAATTCTTTTTAGTTAATCAATTGAATGTTGTTGAAGGATATTTTGTGAATTCTTCCACGGTTTCTGACTTTAAATCCGCTACAAAGTTGTTGCATCTGTGGCTTTTAATGGAGAATGCGCGACACAAGTGTGATCCAGTCTTCCAGCAGCAGTCTGCCATTTTTTTCCTTTTTATTTATTTATTTATTTATTTATTGAAAAGAAATAATGGCACTATAAATGGTGGTATTTAAACCTATGACGACGGTGAATCAGGAACTCACGAGAGAAGAGATGAAGTGATGAAATCTGAAAGGCTTTCAACAAGAACAGAAGTTTGGATGTCATACTGATTCTACCAGAGAATTATGTTAAGGATATATGTGGACCTGTGGAGTACTCAGCCACTTGCACGTTAATCATGTTAGTTGAGGAGCAGGTAATTCACCTGATCGAACAACCACATTCGCTTCATCGAATGACAGAAGAACCCCACCACCACTACCACCACCGTGTGTGGCTGTGTGGTAAGAAGCTTGCTCCTCAACCACATGGTTCCGAGTTCAGCCCCACTGCGTGGCATCTTGGGCAAGTATCGTCTACTATAGTCTCGGACTGACCAAAGCCTTACAGTTTGAATAAGTACCACGTTGTCAAAATATAAGTGCTGGGGTTGATTCTGTCGACTAATAAGTTATTGAAGGCGGTGCTCCAGCATGGCCGCAGTCTAATGACTGAAACGAGTAAAAGATAAAAGATTATATA
>NC_142933.1:91954128-91971628 GCF_046866305.1 Octopus bimaculoides
ATTGGGTATCATCAGTCAGGGAGGCGGCCCGTGACTCTGAAACTAAGCAAAAGCGATTGCTCCAATCTACGGAATTCAGCAAATGATCAGCGAGAGCAAAGAAAAATATATTATAGATAGATAGAGAGAGAGAGAGAGAGAGAGAGAGAGAGAGAGAGAGAGAGAGAAGAGAGAGAAAGAGATGGATATATATATATATATATATATATATATATATAAGCAATGTTAATTCTCTAAATGAAGTATTAACAGTAACTGCACGATAAAGTGTAGTATATTGCCACTTAAGTGTGGCTGACCCCTAGGGGTGGATGTTACTGTTGCTTTTAGCCCCAGGAGGACATCTCCTCCAGCTGGCTTATCGACACACGACTGTGTCCTGTTTGCCAAGGGAGTTATCCCTCTCACCTCGGCCAGCAGCACGAACGTATCCGGATTTCAGGGTTATTTCCCTTCGTCGGCGTTCGACAGCTGATGACCTTGGTGAGAGAGAAAAACCTGGCAGACCTTATATCTTCTTTTCCAGTGACATTCTTCACTGATATTGAAAAGGTGAAAACAAGCAATGTTAATTCTCTAAATGAAGTATTAACAGTAACTGCACGATAAAGTGTAGTATATTGCCACTTAAGTGTGGCTGACCCCTAGGGGTGGATGTTACTGTTGCTTTTAGCCCCAGGAGGACATCTCCTCCAGCTGGCTTATCGACACACGACTGTGTCCTGTTTGCCAAGGGAGTTATCCCTCTCACCTCGGCCAGCAGCACGAACGTATCCGGATTTCAGGGTTATTTCCCTTCGTCGGCGTTCGACAGCTGCTGGCCGAGGTGAGAGGGATAACTCCCTTGGCAAACAGGACACAGTCGTGTGTCGATAAGCCAGCTGGAGGAGATGTCCTCCTGGGGCTAAAAGCAACAGTAACATCCACCCCTAGGGGTCAGCCACACTTAAGTGGCAATATACTACACTTTATCGTGCAGTTACTGTTAATACTTCATTTAGAGAATTAACATTGCTTGTTTTCACCTTTTCAATATCAGTGAAGAATGTCACTGGAAAAGAAGATATAAGGTCTGCCAGGTTTTTCTCTCTCACCAAGGTCATCAGCTGTCGAACGCCGACGAAGGGAAATAACCCTGAAATCCGGATACGTTCGTGCTGCTGGCCGAGGTGAGAGGGATAACTCCCTTGGCAAACAGGACACAGTCGTGTGTCGATAAGCCAGCTGGAGGAGATGTCCTCCTGGGGCTAAAAGCAACAGTAACATCCACCCCTAGGGGTCAGCCACACTTAAGTGGCAATATACTACACTTTACCTTATAGCCATAAGCACTAATCGTTGGCGTTTGCACAGAAATACACTTCCGATGTGTTTGACGCATGTGTGTGTGTATGGGAGTATGTGTGTGCGCGCGCGCGTGAATGCGTGCATGTGTGTATGTGTCTGTGTGTGATTGTAAGTGCGTACGTATGTGTATATGCGTGTGTATTTGTGTTTGTACATGCATGATATATCTCTCGCACATGCATATAATGAAAGATTGTAAACACTGGCGAGAAAATCGCAAAAATTGTGCATTTTAAACGAAGTACACCTTGACACACGTTCTCTAATGAGTTACGCACATTCACTCTATTGTAACTCTCACTGTCACAAATTTAGTAAAGAAATAATTACTCCTTCATAAGTTATAGACAACGACGACGCTATTGTTCACCTCTTCTTGTGATATTTAATGCTATTTAATGAAAGACGAAGAAGGGAGGAAGGAAGGAAGGAAGGAAACACACTCTACCCCTGAAACGAAAAGATAGCTGAAACACATCCACACCTCCACCTTCACTACTGCTATGGGCGCAGTCTGATTAGACACGTGATGAACTGCCTTAAGTACCCAGCTGGTAAGTTATTAATTAAATAATTAATTAATTAATTTCTTCCCTTAATTACGTGAATTATCTTGTTTTTCTTTACCTTTTTTGTTGTTTAATTTTTATCACACTAAAATTCTTTAAAAGAACTGTATGTATATATATATATATATATATATATATATATATATATATATATATATATATATATATGCATATATATGCACATATGTATAAATATACATATATACATATATAAATACATACATATATATATATATATATATATATATATATATATATATATCCACACATATATACATATATATATATATACATACAATGACAATAATACTAGCAAGCACAGATATTTGAGTAGGCGTGTGCATGCGTATGTGTATGTGTGTGGTATGTGTTTGTGTGTGAGTGTGTGTGAGTAGAACTGTACACACACTTCTACAGTAGAAGTACACAGAATACCAGACACGTAGTCTATACCTAAACTATTGAAAATGCGTATTTGTATACCTGTGCATATCTGTAAGCGTGTGAAAAAAAAAAGACAAAAGAGAAAAGGAGAGGACGTGAGAAGGCAAGTGTGTGTACACATGTTATCCTTTTAATAGTTTTAATTCTTCCAATAAAAGAGTTCGCTTCTAAAAACAAGTTCCATCGATAGAATTTACATTACAGCCATTGTGAAGAAGTACATCTTGAAATTTTACAAAACCTCTCATGTTTTTACTGTTCTGCCGACAGCTTGTATATACAGGTGTTAGCTGATTACTTAAGAATTAAAAAAATGTGGTCTACATTTATTCTTAACGTGTACCGGTGGACTCGAGCATGATTATGCTTTTCGCTGTTAGCTTTTCCCTGTGTTGTGCGTACAAAATGATTTAGTATTAGCCTGGTAGGCTTCAGCCTGAAACATTAAATATTTTGCTTGCTGAATTCTGTAGTTACGAACAATTGTTCTTGCCTTCAGAGATAAAGACAGTGTCTCTTCAGAGATAAGGTCAGTGTCTCAAACTGAGGAAACATATGTATGTGAAAACAGCAGTGTCTCAAAGTGTCCTCCGTGTCACTGAAACGTATGCTTTCAATGCACATCGTCTAAAGGAATAAATTGTTCCCCGAATATATAAATATTTGTGTGTATGTTTGTGTGTGTGTGTGTGTGTGTGTGTGTGTGTGTGTGTGTGTGTGTGTGTGTGTGTGTCTGTCTGTCTGTCTGTTTGTCTGTTTATCTGTCTGTTTGTCTGCCTGTGTGCGACACCAGTGCTGATTGAGAAACCGTTGTTGTCTCTAGCGTCAGAAGTCTATCATTGACAAGGTCAAAGAAGGCTGAAATGACTCGATCTAGTAGTCCCAGCGGTAATAGAGGACAATTATCTGCCACTAACAATATAAACACGAGTGCTTATATGCACCATAAGTCCATATGAGAGATTCTCTCAGAGTAAATAACGCAGAATTCTGTGTCCTAACAAAGCATCCATTTTTATGTGGAGATAAATATTGCCTTTTGGTATATGTAAATATATACACAGAACATAAAATAAGAACAATAACTCCGAAATGAAGAACGAATATATATAGTGCGTGTGATAATTTAGCAAAACAAAATGGCCAACCCGAAATGCAACATTATTATATTGTGTGTGTGTGTGTGTGTGTGTGTGTGTGTGTGTAGCTATAAAATTAAAATTATATTAATCAAAGGACACAATGAAGTGTCTACCTTCTAGAAATAAAAGTTAAAACTCTTATTTGGACCACAAAAATTTACACTGAAAACAACAGATACCACGATACATGGGCAAGCGAACCGAAAAAGATCTCTCACATAGCATTTTAGCATAAAGCTATATATTTAATGGAAAGGGTATATATATGTGGAGCAGTTTCTGGTTTGGCACGTTGAAATCTGCTGGCGTCCTTCATTGCTTAGCGCCAAAATGTGGACAGCCTCAGTGTGAAAATTACTAATCAGCAGAAAAATTATCCAGAATTGAATATATATATATATATTCAATTCTGAATATATATATATATATATATATATATATATATATATATATAGAGAGAGAGAGAGAGAGAGAGAGAGAGAGAGAGAGAGAGAGAGAGAGAGAGAGAGAGAGAGAGAGAGAGAGAATTCACAAATAAAAAGCAAAAGAAGTGGTATAGACAACAAGCAGATGTATTAGTTTAATGCTGGAAAGTGTAAAAGTTTTTAACGTTTCGAGACTACGCTCTTCAGCAGAAAGTAACACAGACAGAAACAAGCAGAGAGAAAACGAATGGGTAGTGGCTAGCGATCTATCATGACGAAATGATATATATATATATATATATATGTGTGTGTGTGTGTGTGTGTGTGTTTGTGTGTGTGTGTGTGTGTGTGTGTGTGTGTGTTCGTGTGTGTGTGTGTGTGTGTGTGTGTGTGTGTATACATATTCTTTTATTTTTTACTTCTTTCAGTCATCTGACTGCGGCCATGCTGTAGCACTGCCTTGAAAGGTTTTAGTCGGACAAATCGACTGTAAATCGACCTATTTTTCAATACTTATCCTATCGGTCTCTTTTGCCGAACCGCTATATATATATGTATATATATATATATATATATATGCGCGACGGGTTTCTTTCAGTTTCTGTCTGTCAGATCCGCTCGCAGAAGTTTGGTTGGCTCGAGGTTATAGTAGAAGACACTTGCCCAAGATGCCACGCAGTGAGACTGAACCCAGAACCATGTGGTCGGTAAGCAAGCTGCTTACCACACAGCCATACATGCATGAACCTATGTATGTATGTATGTATGCACGCATGTATGTATGTATGTATGTATGTATGTATGCACGCATGTATGTATGTATGTATGTATGTATGCATGTATGTGTGTGTCTGTGAATGTGTAGTGGTTATCACAGTAATGCGATTTCGAA
Organism: Octopus bimaculoides; assembly: GCF_046866305.1. Lineage (NCBI taxonomy): Eukaryota > Metazoa > Mollusca > Cephalopoda > Octopoda > Octopodidae > Octopus > Octopus bimaculoides. The sequence continues at coordinate 91,958,948 of NC_142933.1, forward strand.
TCCCACAGGCGATGCTACAATTACTTCCATCTTCTTATGTACATAGATGAGATATATAGGCAAAGAGTGTGGGTATGTGTATGTAAAAAGAGGGAAAACACAATAAGAGAAATATTTATATAATTAAAGTAATAGTTGTATGTATGTATATATGTGTGTGCATGTGTGTGTATGAGAGTGTGTATGGATATATATATACATATATATATATATGTATATATATATATATATATATATATATATATATATATATGCACAAGCACACATATCTAAATATATGAATATATACGTATATGTGCGTGTATGTTATGTATGTTTGTATGCATTAATGTATGTATAAGTGTGTGTGCTTGTGTGTGTGTGTGTGTGCACATACACAAACATGCATCAATAGATATAGATAAATATAGATATATGTGTGAATATATATGTTTGTATAACTATGTATGCGTGTATGTATATTTGTGTACATATATGTGTGCGTATATACTTACATACGCTTATACATGAATACGTGCATACATACATACATACATACATATATACATACATAAATGCATACATACGTAGAAATACCATACACACTCATATATACACACATACATGCATACATATATACATATATACGTGCATACATATTGCTTTCACCTCACATACAGACACACACACACATACACATATACACTCACGCACATTTTATATAAACACACATACATTATCGCTAATCTACCAAATACAGCTCGAGAATCACTTTCGATAAGTAATATAATTTCTGTTAATAAAACACAATTCATTTGTGACGGTGGCTTCGGATTATCTGCAGCACTGGCCACCACTTTTATTCCTTGTAATCGCCTTATCAGATAAACAAACTCTTTGGAAGATTTGAGCAGAAGAAAGGAAAGCAAGAACGAAAGAATAAGACAAAGAGACCGGAGAGAAAATGGCGGAAACAAAATGAAGGAAAAGTGATTTGGCAAAGAGCGAACATCTTGGCTTCTTTCGCTCTCCTCCCAGCCTCGACTTCGCTTTTATTTTTTTCTTTTGTTTTTTTTTCTTTTATTTTTATTTTTCTTTCTACTTAACTCCATACCTACACACAAGACAAGGCAAAGCATCACTCCCAGCCAAACCTCACCACAAACCTCCAAATTTCGAATCATCTTTGTCATTGTTATTGCTGTAGTTCTTGTAGTTGCTGCCGTTTTTATATATTTATATATTTATTTTATTTATTCATATATTATTATTATTTTTGTTCTTGTTCTTGTTATTGTTATTACTGTTGATATCGTTATTGTTATTAGAACGCGGTTCCTGCTGCTACTGTTTATCACTGTTGTAGTCGTTATCATCATCATCATCATCATCCTCATCTTCGTCATTCTCATCATCGTCCTCATCATCATCATCATCATCATTATCAAACTATGTTGTATTTCATATGGTGTACCCTCTGATCAATGAAGAAACTGGTATTGTTTTTATTATTATCATCATCATCATTATTATTATAATCAAAATTAGTAGTAGTAGTAGTAGTAGTAGTAGTAGTAGTAGCAGCAGCAGCAACTGCAACAGCAGCAACAACAGCAGCAGCAGCAGCGGTAGTAGTAGTAGTAGTAGTAGTAGTAGTAGTAGTAGTAGTAGTGGTAGTAGTAGTAGTAGTAGTAGTAGTAGTAGTAGTAGTAGTAGTAGTGGTAGTAGTAGTAGTGGTAGTAGTAGTAGTAGTAGTAGTAGCTGTAACGCTGGTGTTGTACTACTACTACTAATAATAATAATAATGATGATAATAATAATAAGAAGAATGATAATGATAATAATAATAATAATGATAATAATAATAATAATAATAATAATAATAATAATAATAATAATAATAATAATGCTACTACTACTACTGTCGTCGTCGTCGTCGTCGTCATAATCGCATGTAACGTCATCGTTGAGGCTGGGGTCTCGAATCGAATCTTTTAAACGACTTTAAAAACCTCGGCTCAAACAGCAGCAAAGCCGCCATCTTGTCTCTTTCTGAAGACGACGAGATGGAAAGGAATGGGGCGATGAGAGCGGTGAGGTGAGTGGCGGGAGGGTGGTGGTGGCCGAGATAGTGGCGGGGGGCGGGAGGGTAAAGTTTGATCATTTTTCGTTAGAGTGAAGGATGGGGAGGGGGTGGAAAGGGGGAAAGGCGGAGAGGGGGTGAGGGTGAACAGATGCTCCTGCTTTTCTAGATGTTGCTTTCCACCTCAACACTTCCGCTTCCGTCGAATTCTCGTTACTATTGAGAATTGTTCTCTCTTTGCTGTTGATGTTGTTGTTTTTGTTGTTGTTGTTGTTGTTGTTGTTGTTGTTGTTGTTGCTGTTTTGTTGTCGTTTTTGCCGTCGTTGCTGCTGCTGCTGCTGCTGCTGTTGATGATGCTGATGATGATGATGATGATGATAGTAGTGGTGTGATGCCGATTGTGATGACGACGACGGCGGCGGCGGTGGTGGTGGTGGTGGTGGTGGTGGTGGCGATCGTATTATAGCTGGTTTGAACACTGAAAACAGAAAGAGATAGATACATACATACACACACACACACACATTCATAGATAGATAGATAGATAGATACATACATACATACATACATACATACATACATAGAAAGGTAGATAAATAGATACATGCATAGATACATGCATAGATACATATACGCATACATACAGACATGCATGCATACATACATACATAGAAATGCCGATAGACAGACAGACAGACAGACAGACAGACAAACAGACAGACATACAGACAAATAGACAGACACATACATACATAGAAAGGTAGATAGATAGATAGATAGATACATATATATATATATATATATATATATATATATCCATACATACATACATAGAAAGGTAGATAGATACATACATACATAGATACATATACGCATACATACATACATACATACATACATACATGCATGCATACATACATACATACATACATACATACATACATACATGCATGCATACATACATACATGCATACATGCATGCATACATACATACATACATACATACATACACACACACACATACATACATACATACATACATACATACACACATACATACATACATACATACATACATACACGCACACACATACATACATACATACATGCATACATACATACACACATACATACATACATACATACACACACAGACACATACATACATACATACATACATACATACATACATACACAGAGAGCGGGAGTGTGAAAGAGGTTGGGTGCAGAGGGAAAAGTTGAGGCTGGTTGGCTTCAGTTTTGCTTTTGGAAACCATTCTCCATTATCGGATTTGCTGGATTTCCAAAATTTCTGCTTAGAGTTTTAGATGTTTCAAGGTGAATTTACCGCTAATATTTACCACCAGGAACAATGTGAGAACCAGCGAAACAGACCTACTACCTCCACCATCTCCACCGCCTACGCCAACACCAGCAAAACCACCACCGCCGATACCGACACAACGAACCACTGAAAGGGTCGTTCCGTGGTTGTTTGATCTGTTAGAAATAGCAGCCAAATCTTCAGATCACACCATACCGTTTAATAAATGAAATGGCAAAGGGAAACATATATAGTTTTCTTTTTGTTTTGCTTTATTTTGTTTTGGTTTTTTTTTGGTTTGTTTGTTTTTGTTTTTGCAGAGCTTTCGAAGATGTTTGAGGCAAAACAGCGGAAGAGATCACAACACCTGTTGTGGTCGTTGTTGCTTTTTTTTTCTTGTGGTTACTCTTTACTCTCTTTTACTCTTTTACTTGTTTCAGTCATTTGACTGCGGCCATGCTGGAGCACCGCCTTTTTAGTCGAGCAAATCGCCCCCAGGACTTATTCTTTGTAAGCTCAGTACTTATTTTATCGTTCTCTTTTTGCCGAACCGCTAAATTACAGGGCCGTAAACACACCACCATCGGTTGTCAAGCGATAATGGGGGGGGGGACAAACACAGACACACAAACACAGACACACAAAGATATACACACACATACATACATATATACGACGGACTTCTTTCAGTTTCCGTCTACCAAATCCACTCACAAGGCTTTGGTCGGCCCGAGGCTATAGTAGACGACACTTTCCCAAGGTGCCACGCAGTGGGAATGAACCCGGAACCATGTGGCTGGTAAGCAATCTACTTACCACACAGCCACTCGTGCGCCAATGGTTGTAGTAGAGTAGTGGTAATTGTTGTTGTTATTGTTGTACAGTTCTAGATCAGCTCTGTTCATGCAGTGTTGTTACACATAGTTAGCCTAGAGCCTCCTTCTCACAACATTGCTATACCACACAAGTAGTTTCTGTCGCGTAACACAAGGCTAGCCTTCTTAAAGAGGTCTTATGGCGCACAAGTGATCATTGCGTAACCCCACTCCACCATCGTCACTCTAACTGACGTATGTCATGCAGGTTATTGTGTAGTCCTCAGGTGAGTCCAGTTCAAGAAATCGAACAACAACTGGCGATCTATAGGATACATTATATGGTCCTCCGCCGGGTGGAGAACCATATTGTTATAGTGTCTTGCTCGAGAACGCAATATACAGCCCGGTCCGAGAATCGAGAAAAATTGCACATTTCAAGAGTTATTGCTGTATCATCAGCGCCACATCCAACATACACACACACACATACAGATTTTCTGAAAAACGCAGTCATTTGAGAAGCAATGATTAATCGATGTCTGTGTGTGTGTGTGTGTGTGTGTGTGTGTGTGTGTGCACGCGCGGGCCTGCATGTGTGTGTGAGTGTACGCGCGCGCGTGTGTCTGTGTGAGTGTGCGTGCGCGCGCGCGTGTGTATGTGCGTGTCTAAATGTGTATGTGAAGTTAGGAAACAAATTAGTGCCTATCACGCGTCAGAGAAGTCTGACAAGTTGTTCCATATGTAACACGTTTCAATTGTGTCTTACATCGCAGGAAATTCACTATATTATCTAATCAAACAATAATTAATCAGTCTTTCCATATATCTATCGATTGCTCAGTCTGACTCTCTGCTTATCCATTTATCTTTTAACCATCTATCTATCAGTTATGCTTACTATTTGTCCAGTTATCTATCTATCAATCTATCTATCTATCTATCTATCTAACTATCTATCTATCTATCTATCTATCTACCTATCTATTTATCTATCTATCTGTCTGTCTAGCTATTATTCTATTTCTTCCTCCTTGAGAATGTATGCATATATATACATACACATATAGAGATATATGCATATATATATATATATATATTGAGAGAGGGGGGAGAGAGAAAGAGACAGACAGGCAGAGACGTATATACGTGTATATATGTGTATGTATATATATATGTGTATATATATAATATATATATACATAGGCGTAGGAGTGGCTGTGTGGTAAGTAGCTTGCTTACCAACCACATGGTTCCGGGTTCAGTCCCACTACGTGGCACCTTGGGCAAGTGTCTTCTACTATAGCCTCGGGCCGACCAAAGCCTTGTGAGTGGATTTGGTAGACGGAAACTGAAAGAAGTCCGTCGTATATATGTGTATATATGTATGTGTGTGTATATGTTTGCGTGTCTGTGTTTGTCCCCCCAACATCGCTTGACAACCGATTCTGGTGTGTTTACGTCCCCGTAACTTAGCGGTTCGGCAAAAGAGACGATAGAATAAGTACTAGGCTTACAAAGAATAAGTCCTGGGGTCGATTTGCTCGACTAAAGGTGGTGCTCCAGCATGGCCACAGTCAAATGACTGAAACAAGTAAAAGAGTAAAAGAGTAAAAATATATATATGTGTGTGTGGGTGTGCTTGTGTGTTTGTGCTTGTGTATGTGTATGTGTGTGTATACATGCATGTACGTATGTATACAGACAGACGCAGCTACGAAGCATACATACATCAACTGCAACCATATCTACCTGTCCACCCACACAACCATTCTTGCAACCATTCATTTAACCAACCGACTAACCAGCCAACCAACCAACTCACCAACCCACCAACCAACCATCCTTCCTCCTCCTTCTTTCCAGTCTCTCTGCCGTAAATAAGACTTCATCCCTCTTGAGTTTTATTAATTACAACACTTCGGCCATCTTCTAGCCAACCACATGTTTTATTCTGTCAACGTCCTAGTAAGTAAATAAGTATGTAAGTACGTAAGTAAGTGGAAGTAGGATTTAAAAGATTGATAAATAATTTAGAACCAATAGCAATTATCGCTATATGGATGAATAAAACAAGCAAGCCATATGACTTCCTTCTTTCAGTACAAGACCAAACCTGTGTTGACACGTACGCATACGATTTAATCAACTCTTTAAATATATCTGTTCATACAGCTGACGTCTTTGTGTGTGTATATGTACGTGAATATATATATGAATATATATATATATATGAATATGTATATATATATATGAATATATATATATATATATATATATATATATATATATATATATATATATATATATATATAAGCAGTGCATTTGTGTGTTTGCATGTATGTTAGCAAGCACGAATGCTTACATGCACATTTATATATACACACATACATGCAGATGGAGACACACATGAATATGTTCGTACATATATGCATCGCATTTCATCTGAAAGGAGACGTCTGCTTTCCAGTGCAAAACGTAGTTTCTAAATGGAAGAGATAACAATGATCAATAAAAGAGATCACGATGTCTCTATACTTCCACATGGAAATCGAAAGTGCCAATGGTTCCATAAGCCTACCGAAGATATCACCCTCATCCAGCAGCTATTGCCTAAAAGAGACTATCTTTCCATGGGAAACGGTATTGTTGCCAAAAGTATTTGTATGAAGACTTGTCCTGGCAGTCATATAAAAGTCGATTCGGAACCGCTATGTATTCACGCCTTTACAGGCACAATCTATCTAGGTATCTTGGTGCTTCAAGATTTTCTTTCTTCTGTAAACAGTTTATTTTTTTTTTTTTTTTTTTAACAATTTTGTCCCGAACAAGGCAGGCACTGTAATGTAAGAAACCACAAAAAAGGAAAAGAAGAAGCCTATAAATTCTAAAGATGTTGATTGAGAGAGAACTTTGAAGGACCGAATATCATAGAGCAGACGACAACGCAATGATAATAAATTCAAGAGAACAGCAGTTCGGGAGAAGAAACTACTGTATTTAGCTCTTAGCGTTGTATATTTGTGCACGTACTTTATAGGTAACCAGAAACTTGATACTTTATCGCTTCCGGGTTTTGTGGATCCGAACGAGGGGATGAAGTACTTCTAAGAATGTTATTTCTTCCTACGATTGCGCATATTGTTTTGAACATTCTCATCCATGGTGATACATGCCTCTTTCTATTTACATCTCCCTAAAATATTTTGTTATTTTTGCTATTGATAATGTATTGGATTTTAATATTTCTTTTTTTTTTTTTCATTCTTTACCAAATTCTTGGTAAAACTGTTTCGAGTTGGAAACGAACTATTTCTTTAGTCCAAAGAATTGTTGTTATTTTTCATAACGACGGATTCTAAGCAATTTAACGAGGATTTCTCGTTTTGGCTTTCTTTGATTTTGGGTAGTATTCTATATAATATATTATATTGTATTTGTGGCTCTGCGTTTGTTCCGTTTGTGTCTTTTTGCTTTTGATCTCATTAAAAGGTCTTTTCTTTCATTGTTTGTATTTCTCGGTTTGTTTGTTTTTCCCGTTGTTTATTAGAGTTCAGATATTCCTCTATGAGAAAGTTTTCAAAAAGTATCCATTTTCCTTTGTGACTACTGCAGCTACATAGATTATTTGGTTTAGCCTGGTGATATTGATGTTCGTATCTGTTTTCGATATGTCTATGATGGTGCACTTTATCTTTATTTTTATCGTTGTTACTATTTTATCATAAAGTTTTATTTTGAAGTGGGATGGGGCGGTGGGTTCATTGGTACATAGAAAAATCTATAGATTTAATTTATTAAATATTCCACTTCTAAATTATTGTCATATTTCAAATTTCCATTTTTAGAATTTTTTTTTACTCTTAGATCTTTCTCATATTCACTTGTGTTCTTATATTTCTTGGTTTGATTATGCTTCGGTTTGGGTCGATATTCTATAGGTATGCTGCTGTTTGATTTGATTTTACTTTTGCTAGCTCTATCTTTGTGATTTATGTTCGCAATATTTATAGCTTTAATATTTATTATTCAGTTTATATTTTTGTAATATCATTATGCAGTCTTTCTTCTAAGCATTCTATATCTCCTTATTATATATCTTTCGTTTTAACTATTTATACTCTCAAATTATTTAGTCAGCGGGGATCGAAACCTTTGCTCCAAGATTAAGGCTGTTCTTTCTCTCTCCCAGTAGTTATATGTGTGGGTGTTTATATGTATGTATGTATGTATGTATGTGTGTGTGTAAGTATGTATGTATGTGTGTATGTATGTATGTATGTATGTATGTATGTATGTATGTATGTATGTATGTATGTATGTGAGGGCCAGAGTGCTGTGGTGAAATATGTTTCATTCATCGTAGGCATCTGTTACTCAATTTGTTTCAGCCATACAAACAGATATCAGCTGACGTATATTGACTAATGGATAACTGGTTCTATGAATCCCTATAAAAACATGTAGTTACGTAAATGCCGGTTCGAATTTCTTTTAAGCCACTTTCATCAATGCTGACCAATATGACCGTAAAAATGACTGAGAGTGGCGGATTTAAAACTGACCAGCAATAATGGAGAACATATGAATCTAATTTAACTTTCCTCGAATTAAACGAAATGACTGAAGCGCGTACTTGAATCTTCAATAATAACAGAATTTTGAAAACATCAATTTCACAAAAAAAAAATCTATTAGAATTGAAATTTTTAAGAACTATCTAGACATTGTAGACTTTAACAATTACTTTCTTTTCGTAAAAATTACATTATTCCAACTAATTAGTAAGCAGCTTCTTTTTTTATATAGTATAGAAAAATAAGCAAATGCTTCTACGTAAATCATACACGATGTTTTTCATTCCAAAACAAACTTCAGAATTTGGTGTTTCCAATATCCAAAATTCCGTTTTCCGTTTGTGCAGGGTAAAAAATGGTTTTTCTTTGGCGCTTTTTTTTATTGTTTCTTCCTTTCTTCGTTCTGACTGACAGCATTATTAACGCATCAACGCTTCAATCGGATTTATGGGGTGGTTAAAATTATTACTGGGACGATGCTTACCCCAAACTTAAACCACTTCCCAAACGAACATTTTCGACAAAAGGCATCAGCACATTGTTACCTTTTCTCTTTTTTTTTTTTTTTGTCTTTTCCAGTTCGAAAGATTGCTGTCACATATTGCTCTTCCATCTCGTAAACCTGTTATAGGAAAGAGCAATAAAAATGTAAACAAATAACTGCCATCATCACCATCATCATCACTTCTCTTCCTCCCTCTCTCTCTCTCTCTCTCTCTCTCTCTCTCTCTCTCTCTCTTTCTCTCTTTTTCTCTCTCTTTCTCTCTCTCTCTCTCTCTCTTTCTCTCTCTCTCTCTATCTCTTCTTCTCTCCCTCTCCCTCTCCATCTCTCTTTCTCTCTCTCTCTCTTCTCTCCCTTTCTCCCTCTCCCTCTCTCCTTCTATCTCTCTTTCTCTCTCTCTCTTTCTCTCTCTCTCTTTCTCTCTTTCTCTCTCTCTCTCTATCTCTTCTTCTCTCCCTTTCTCTATCTCCCTCTCTCTTTCTCTCCTTCCCTCTCTCTCTCCCTTTCTCTATCTCCCTCTCTCTTTCTCTCCTTCCCTCTCTCTCTCCCTCTCTTTTTCTCTCTCTCCTTCTTTCTATCTCCCTCTCTCTCTCCCTTCTCCCTCTATCTCTCTCTTTATCTCTCTCTCCCTCTCTCTCTCCCCCTCTCTCTCTCCCCCTCTCTCTCTCCCCCTCTCTCTCCCCCTCTCTGAATAAAATGCAGGTGCACGTACGCGCGCGCACACACACACACACACACACACACACACACACACACACACACACACACACACAAGCTAAATGCACCCAAGTTATAGAATGGCTGAATACGTCATTAAAATTCAAGGAACGGAACACAATGCGCATTACACCTAACCATAAAATATTAATAATAATAATAATAATAATAATAATAATAATAATAATAATAATAATAATAATAATCATAACAACAACAACAACAACAACAACAACAATAATAATAATAATAATAATAATAATAATAATAATAATAATAATAATAATAATAATAATAATAATAAGCACATGCATGCAGAACATTTTCGTCACTCTGCGAGCACCTGTAGAGTTTATCTCGAACCGGTAGCGCGCCCCGATAGCACTGCCAGGCCAAAGACACTTGAAAATTATCCATAGCAGTCCCTGACCGGAACGTCCTCCGGAATATACTCCCCAGTTCGTCTTCGTCGATGCCTAGGGTCTCCCTGAGGGCGTCGGTCGCACTTGCCCGATACTAATCCTTTGTAAATATCTAAAGTGGAACATCCATCGACCCTATTTCCCGACTTGTAAAGGACAGTAAGCATCTGAGGACATTCTAAGTGTCAGGCACCTAGTCTCGGCTTCTCCTTTACTCAGGACCGCAGCTCTATCAAGGAGACGAGCTGCAGAAAGGCGTGTCTCACAAACGGAGCCCCGACACGTTCACCTTCTAGAAATCGTTGCAGATGGCGCAATCTGGGTGCGTGTCTGCGCATTAAAAGCCATGGCATGCCTAAGCCGCCATATTCTCAGTTCTTTCCTCGTTCTTCCTTTTTCCCGACAAGGAGCCTGTTCCTTCGTCGAACATCATGATAGCTTCTTTATCAGCCATCTTTAAATAATTACAGAAAATTGTAAAATATTTAAATATTTGCTTTTGCCGAGAGCAATTAAAATTCAGAAATTATTGAAGCGTACACCCTGCGAAACAGGGGGGATGTTTCTACACAAAAATACTACCTGCGCAGTCCAAACAGACTCAGAAATGAAATGGTAACAATCAAAATGAAAAGAAGGCCGAAAAGATTACAAACACTTTTTCAACTTACGGAGCACCAAACTTCCGTGACTTCACAGTATGGTGACCATGATGATGACGATGATGATGATGATGATGATGGTGATGATAATAATAATAATAATAATAATAATAATAATAATAATAATAATAATAATAATAATAATAATAATAATAATAATAATAATAATAATAATAATAATAATAATAATAATAATAATAATAATAATAATAATAATAATAATAATAATAATAATAATAATAATAATAATAATAATAATAATAAGGGCGGTGAGCTGGCAGGATCGTTAGCACGCCGAGAGAAATGCTCAGCGATATTTCGTCTGCTGTTACGTTCTGAGTTCAAATTCCGCCGAGGTCGACTTTGCCTTTTATCCTTTCGGGGTCGATTAAATAAGTACCAGTTACGCACTGGGGTCGATATAATCGACTTTATCCCTCTGTCTGTCCTTGTTTGTCCTCTCTATATTTAGTCCCTTGTGGGTAAAAAAATAAATAAATGATAATAATTATTATTATTATTATTATTGCTACACTAGGCACAGGGCCTTGAAAAGTTTGGGGGAAGAGGGATAGTCGAGTATATCGATCCTAGTGCATAACTGGTACTTATTTCATCGACCCCGAAAGGGAGAAAAGCAAAATCGACCTCAGCGGAATTTGAACTCAGAACGTAAGGATAGACGAAATGCCGTAAAGCCTTTTGTCTAGCGTGCTAACGATTCTGCCAATAATAACAATGACCACATCGCGTTGAAAGCACCGGTTCTCGTCCGATTGCCGAAATTAAGCAACGTCGAGCCTAGTTAGTACTTTGATGGGTGACCCCACTGGAAGGCCTAAGTGTTGTAAGCATTGTCTCTCTATCAAGGTGGTGCCCCAGCATGGTCGCAGTCAAATGACTGGAACAAGTAAAAGATAAAAAGAAAATAATAATTGTTCCAAATTTTGGTACAAATCCAGCAAATTTAGGGAGTGGGGTTTAGTCGATTGTTGATGTTTCAAACTTTTTGCACAAGGCCCGCAACTTTAGAGAGAAGGAGCAAGTCGATTATATCAAACTCAATAGTCAACTCGCACTTTATTTTGATCGATCCGGAAATGATGAAAGTGAAAGTTGATTTCGGAAGGATTTGAACCCAGAACGTAATGAGCTGGAAGAAAAATCGCATTATAGCATTTCCTCCAACGCTTTAACGATTCAACCAATAATAATATATTCCGAAAGATACCAGAATTAAATATAATAATAAAAAATGCTCTGCAACATGACACCGCAAACCTGCAAAGCATAGAATTTTACTTCAGACAACCAATGTAATCAGCAAGTTTCATTGTAAACATGGAAGCTCTAAACATCATGATTTGAATTCTAGTATCAGCACACAAGAACAATACTTTCCAGTCGGTTAGCTAACTGTATGATTAAAATAAGGCGCCACTTTAGCATATTACAATACAGAACAGGAAAGAAGACTCGATAGGAAGAAACTGTAGTTGACGACAGTACAGTTCTTCAGAATGAACCATAAAATGGCTTTTACCGTTACACACACACACACACACACACACACACACACACACACACACACACACACACA